>NW_009694921.1:0-80045 GCF_000703405.1 Apaloderma vittatum
CCGGCCAGGGTCAAACCACGACATTTACAAATGCATTTTCAAATTCTGCATCTTTATCTGTAGCCCTAACAGCTAAGTTGCAAAGTTAATGTCTTTTTACTGTGTATTAAATTCGTTGCTATCCTGAGATGTGAAAGCTATTAATTATAATGAGATAGATAGTCTAACTATTTAAATAAAAAAAATATTGATTTTGTCTTATTCATATGAATAGTTTGAGATTTAATTAGGTATATATATTAAAAATAATCTTAAGACTTGTTTTCAAAAGTGCCTAAAGTGAATTGTGCCTCTTAAGACCAGGAAATTTTTGTCCTATCTTGAATTAAAGATGCATTCCTTTTGATCTCTTTCATTTTTGTGAAGAATCCTCTCAATACATAAGCAATAAAACCTTTTTGCTTACAGAAAATCCTTGTAAAATGATGATGGACCCTTGTCATGAGGTCTGTATACACAGATCACGTCAACTTGGAGAATACATACTTTACTCTTTCTCAGATGACAGCATAATAATTACAGAAAAGACACTTCTTATTTGAAAAGCAGAATAGTGTGTTGCTTGGAACAAGCTTCCCAGGGAAAAGGGTGAGACACTGTCCCTGGAGGGATTCAAAAGACCTGTAGGTGTGCTGCTTAGGGACATAGTTTATGAGTGAATCTGACAGTGTTAGTTTAATGGTTGGGCTCAATAACCTTAAAGGTCTTCTCCAACCTAAACAATCCTATGATTCGGTGATTCTACAATTAGATGGAATTTTTAGCTAAAATTTTAAGGTTTTTTTTAAATTTATTATATGTTATGGTAAAATAAAATAATTGACTAAAGCTGGTCTAATTACCTAAACCTGATGTCCGAACTAATGTGAAATCTGCCACAGTGACTAACACAGGTATTGACCTGAACCTCATGAATATCAAGACCAATTTTCTATACAGTACTGTAATTTTTGTGATTTGAGTATTGGCATTGAGACAGTCTTGAAGCATATACACACTGGCAGACCACTCACATACAACCTTTTTACACACAAATCTCCCTTTGTATGTCCCATTCTCTCCACACATGCAATAGCATCCTTCACTCACCGCACATAGCCTACATCCTTCTCGTATGAATGTCCTGCTGACAGGCTGGCAGCTTCTTGAATGCAGATGGTAAACACCGTATTGAAGGATCTTATTTTCCCTAACACGCTTGCGGGAGCCTGCCCTGCACCTGCTTTATAAAGTAAATAGGATCTCACATCTTAGGCAAAGAAAATTTACGGATCTTTTTCACGGGCAGTACTGAACACTCTGGTGCATAATGCACCCTGTTATGCCAGACTTGATTTGCCTAGAAATGAGAACAGGAATGAAATGAATTTACAGGTTAACAAGAGAGATTGTGACCACTACTTCAGAGCATGATATACACACAGGCTTCCCTGGGCAGCTTGTTCCAATGCCTCATCACTCTTTGAGTAAAGAAATTTTTGCTAATATGCAATCTAAATATCCCCCTGTCAGGCTCTTTGGCAAAGTGATAAGGAGAAAAAAAACACAACAAAAAAACCCAAAACAAAATTAATTCCACTGTTTTCCTTCTTAAAAGGCTTTATCTGACAGGTATTTATTCACAAGAGAATATGTCCATGACTTATAGTGTGAGTAGCATGTTGGAGCTGCCCCAGTGCCTGGTAGTAGCACAGGAACCCATGGCTATATGCCTTCTAAGCACTCGGTACCCAAAAGAATTTCCTGAATCACTTGCCTGAGAAGAAATCTTTTTTCATGCCACATTCAAGTGCCTGTAACGGAATAACGACACCTCACAATTGCTATTTTAGAGAAGCTGAGGTTTACTTCTGCCGTCTTCTCCTTCCCCTGACCACACTGCTGACGTTACGTCTCATTTGCATTAAGAATCCCAAAGAGGATCTAGCTCCTCTAACAAGTAACATTGAATAATCTCTGAAATAATTCAGCATTAAAAGAGCCTTCTTGGTCAGATGATTTTGTTAATCTCCACTGCACTTCTTACTGGTTAATTTGTTAAATAAACAATATTAAAAACAATAACAATGTAGTCAATAGCTGAAATGTTATAATTTCTTGCATTTGTCACCAGCTTGATACATATGTATTGGAAAGAGAGATATTCTGCACATTACATTCAAAAAATCTTTTAAAAAATATGAATGTGCAAATATACTCAAATACTAGTAAATAATCAATATTTAATACAATATTAATTTCTTATTTTATGGGTACTCTGCAGTTTTCCAGCAAGGTTAAGTTCATCTGAATAATTCAGAACCTTTAGGACTCATAGGTCTTTTGATATTCTTATGCAGCATTTGCAAACAAATATTTTGTTTTGTTTTTCAGAGCAATAGCTCAGATAATCACTCACCAATACAGGAATTGCGATTGATCCACATTTCAGAAACAGGCAATTTTCCTCTTTTGTAGAATAGCATTCCAATCTTCTTCCTAGAACTTGTCTGATATCTTTGAAAACTGCACTGACATCATAAATAAAAAAACCCCTTATAAAATATTAATTTAGATATGGAAAGTACTGGTTGCTTACAAGGAGGCACCTGACAAGGAAAGATTCCACTACAGAATAAAGTTTTAATACTGTTAGTGGTAAATTAAGTGTTCATAAAACAACTCAGATGATATTTTATGAAACTGCTAAAACTTCTGCTTTATTAAATTTTCTTTACAATAGGCTGAAGTATTATTAAACCTTGAAAATTAATGATCTTCCCTTGGGGTGATAGTCAATCCTACAGAATGCTTTGGTGTTTACATAGTCTTAATATCATTTCACTTTCATTTGTCCTATACCAAATTCCACTGACATTTCATTGTAAAAGTGGCTATGGTATGACTTTTACCAAAATTAACTTAATATGTTTTTATTAAATTTAAACCATTTTGTAAATAGTATCATCAAAAACATTTTGGACTGAGCAAATTAATTCTTTCTTGAAAGCAAGCAGGAGGTTATTTATATTCTGCATAAACCAGCGTCTGTCATAATCGTGGTCTAGTAGTTAACTTCATATGCATAAGGGATGTGATATCAGTGAATTCTCAACAGACAAGCTATTTTTAAAATTTTCCAGACAGGCTATCTTTTCTATTACTGATGAACTTTGTAACATCTGAGCCTTTGCTTTTCTAAGGCCTCTAATTCTCCATGGACTGAACATTACCAGGGCTGATACTCGTGGGAACAAGTTAGAAGGGCTGAACCACTGACTGCAGCAATTCGATTCACGTCTTCCAAGCTCTGATTGAAGTACAGGTTGGGCAGGGAGGTACAGAGATTTCTGTGTTGATTAGAAGGCTTTATTTCAGTGCTTTTAACCAGATCTTCAGTTAGACTTCTGTCTTTTTCCAAGAATATAATGAGTCTTTTATAGAAAGCCTAGTCAGTGATGCTTTGCTTGTTGCATTTACTGATTTCATTGGTTAGCCACCTTGAGGAATCTTATTAGCGGTTTAGTTGTACCTTAGGCCAATGTCCTCCACCTACTAAACATGAAGAAAAATATTCCTAAAGATGCAATCTAAAATCATCTGAATGTATCAGTTCTTTGTAGGATATGCCATTTTTTTTCTTTCCATTCAGACATGTGGATTGCAATTCCTTACTCCCTTTAGTTTCTGCTTTTCCAAGTCCTTGCAGAATATCAGAATTGCTTACTACCAATGTAATTTCTACATTACCTATGAGTATGTTCCTTTTTTTCTAAAGGAAAGGGAAAATTAAATAATTTGAAGTGTCAGGGTCTTGAGCTCTCCTCTAATATATATTGATATAGGAAAAAGAAATATTACAGAGAAAACATTTTTTTATTTTTGTGACAAGTCACAATGTTTCCTCTTAGCAGTACAGATATTGTAGAGACAAAGACTTGTGTTACACTGCTTTGAGAGAGGATGTGGATATTAGTAGTGATCACTTTTATGTTGATACAGATAAACTGATAAATATGCATATTACAGAAAGGGAAAATGAAGTAGTAATAATATAAGAAAGCACTTTGATATCAGTATTACAGCACCTGTGCTAAAACCTTCACTTATTTTAATTAAAAACAGGACTAAACTTTGCAGTTGCATATAAATTTATCTTAAGTACCAGAAAACATTAGTAATAGTAGGCATTATTATTATTAGAAAGACCATGATTTTAACCAAACTAATTCGAGCACATTAGTGTTGACAACATTGTGTTAGTACTTATGGTCTTAAGTATTCACAAACTCTTTTTGGAGTCAGAACCATAAGACAACATCTACTCTGTCTCTAGTAAACAAAATAATCCATTAAACATACAGAATGGCAAATGTTTCAATAAATTCTCTACAATAAGCCCATAAAATTAAAACAAATTACAATCTGGCAGAAATTTCAAGGCAAACAAAAGATTGTGTATAGGACCATGTGGATATTGAAAACTGCATCTGTAAATTATTTGTGCAGAAGAAGACATTATCATCATCATGGCTAGGCTTCGCGAACGAAGATATGGGAAGGACTCTACCCACACTTGCTACAAGCGCGCTGATGGCTAAAAAGGCTGATGCGGGATAGACAAGTCTGGTAGCAAAAGGCACAGCGGAAAGTGTCCTTAGGCGGTATTGGCGAGGCATAGTTCTTTCTGGGTTGTCTTTTCTCCTCGAGACTAACACTACATGCGTTCTTAAAGGAGGCAGCAGCTTTATGCTGACTGGAGGCCAGAGTGGACCACTGCTGCAAGTCAATATGGCCCAAACTGAGGCGTTGTTTCAGAGAGTCCTTGTATCTCCTCTTTGGAGCTCCTTTGTTGCGGCACCCAGTGGGAAGACATTATATTTGATAAAGAAATCACTGGCTGCACATCGTACACAGCAACTTTATTTTATATCACTGATTTTTATAAATTGCCATCAGGGAAAATTCATATCCTCAGTAGAAGAATACAAAAACCTCACTTAATCTGCATATTTTGTAAAGAAACCAGAATACGAACAGGGCAGGAAAAAATCCTCACCAAATGGTAGACATTCCGTTCTTACTTTTGAAACTATACTGTAGAGGTTTCTCAAATCATGCAAAAGATATCTATAGAATATAATATATTTTGGACATTTTCTTTTCTGGCACTGAATTACCAATGAAGCTAAAAAACTGCTCCAGATATGGCGTTTAGATTTTTGTGAGATCCAGATTTGTATTTGGAAAAAAAAATACATACAATGTTCAGTTGAAATAATTTTAAAGCTCTTCTGAGCAGCATCTTCAGCAGTATCCTTATGCATTGGTAAGTGACTATATATTCTTAGTATTAAAATGTAAGTGCTTGCTTTAAAAAAAGAAAAATCCTCATTCTGGGATGGAGATAGGTACATCTGGGAAAAAAATCCACATAATTAACAAGATTTTCAAAACAAGCACAACTGAATACTGCTAAGTATTTATACTTTGAAGCTACCTTAAAAATGGTCCATTTTTAAGGCTGGGAACTTTGTTATGATATTTAAGAGAATATTCATTCACTGATTTTAAACTAATAGCACTCCTTTTTTTTTGTCTTTTTTTTTTTCGATGAGAAAGAAAATTTTCTTAATATATTTAGTCCAGCTTTGGTCTTTTTGCTATAATCATGAAAGAATCACCCAGGACTCTCTAAAAAGGAGACTCCAATCTTCCAAAAGATCAGATGTAGCCACTGATAGTAAAATCAGGAGTATAACTCTTTATTAAACACAGAGCAGAAAATAGACTATATGTATGTTAAATATAGCTTTTTTATGCTCTTGCCTGTATTATTTCCTAGAAAACACCTTTGTGATTATCTCAAACCCCATGTGGTAGATCCATATGAACAATATAAATGCTTTTGTCAGACTATATGAACTGTACTCCTCAATTCTTAGATGCATGACAACAGTATCATGTTGCTATGCATTTCATTTGTCCATATGGCAAGTAAAGTGTTTGCCAGGTATCCCTGAAGAAATAAGTAAAGACGCAAGATCATTTCATGATGATAATATTCAAGTTTTTTTGTGGATTTTTAAATAGTTTTACAGTAAAGTGTTTTCATGTTGATTGTTTTGATAGTAATTGTCTTACTGAGGTAGGTGAACATTTTGTATCACAAATATCCTAATAGGAAGGTGAGTATCTGCCATCCATGACTTAATTTAGAGCATCTCCCTGTCATTACGATCTGGTTTTACATTTTAATATACCTGTGTAACAGAACTGAAGGGGTTTTTTATATTGATGGGAGCAGATTTTATAGATCACAGTTAAGTGTTGTCACGTAAAAGTTGTTACAGCCATTTACCTATGGGCTCCTTATCTGGCACAAGTTGTCGTAACTCTGTTTTCTTTAATGAAACTTTCATTAAAATATATCTTGTTTCCAAGATAGCTTAAAATTATAATGTTTCAAGAATGCGAGGACAAATGTGCATAGGTTCATCTTTGATTTTGATGTTCCCATTGCTTGACTCCAGTTCCTTATCCTGTTTCTGCTCTGCCAATGACAACCTTTAATATTCTTTTCAACAACCTGATCCAATAGGCACAATACTACCTAATACTAATAACAACAACAATCTCACCCTTTAGTGCTGGAGACTTTGGTGTGTATTTTTCCTGCTTATGCAACAGAGAAATCACCAAGTTAACGTAATTTCTGTTTCACCATTATAACAGCAGCTGAACAAAAGTGAGGAAAAGAGAAAAAAAAAAAGAATAATAAAGGGGGGAAAAGGGAGAGGAAAATGTGCTTTAGCCTCTTTAACAGATATGGCCTTAAGGTAAAAAAATTAAATATTAATGAAAATACTTATTTCCCAACGGCCTGGCCAGCAAAGAATGCTGAATGAGATAATTTACTAACCAG
The DNA here is from genome assembly GCF_000703405.1 of Apaloderma vittatum. Lineage (NCBI taxonomy): Eukaryota > Metazoa > Chordata > Aves > Trogoniformes > Trogonidae > Apaloderma > Apaloderma vittatum. The sequence goes on from NW_009694921.1 coordinate 6,905, forward strand.
AGGAACACAGTGACTGAAAAGCAGATTATCACTGAAGTGCAAAACGAAGGCAGCTGACATTAATAATTAATTGAGGAGATTTCCTGTGGAGGTTTAGATGAGCTACATGCACTATGTGTAAAGTCACTTGACTACCAGATTGTTATGTTTTCTTTCAGGAATGCTTATATTAATGTGTACACCTGATATTAAGTTTGCTTAGTCTGAGTTACCTGGAAAGAAGTAGAGTTCTAAATGGGAATTTTTATCTGTGTTGAAAACTGTACCTGCTGTGCTGTATAAATGAAAGCTGACAAGTTACATCTTTAGATTATTGCAGGAGTAACTAGCAGCAACCTAAACAGATGCTGTCATCTTGTACTCACACTGTTTGTGTCTCTTTCTACGTGTATTCATACATGTTTACCCCCATATATGAGAGAAAGACTGTCAAAATAGTTTACAACTAGAGATGCTCAGAGAGCAATTGAAATGGAATAATCTAGCAGGAACTTACTCTTACATTGTGAAATTATTTTATTTTTTTTCGGCAACTGTGTCAAGCTTTGCCTCTACTCTCTTATTGTGAGTGTTCTAACATACAGGATAGAACCCCCAAAACAGCAACTGTGGCACGTAACTGAGCTGATATAATCTGAAGGAGTCATATTATCCTCAAAAGGGGTTTGAGAGGGGGACCGAGCAAATTCTCCTTTGTCTCATCATTCTGTCTCATGTGGTTGCTTTCGTAGATGTTGAAGATTCCTTTGCCTCCAAGATCTCAAAGGCTTCCGAAGCAGATATGACTAATTTAGTGCAGGAAACAAACTCTGCTTTTGCAGCTTGAGGTTTTTCAAGTCAAAGACCAGAAGTATACTCACGTCCATACATCACCAGCTGAAACTTCTCCTGTTTTTGTACTGAGTTTTCAGTCATTTGAACACAAAATGCTGAAGTTACTGATATTATTAAAGTGATAGCTCACAATGCAGTGATCAAAGACGTAGTGTCCAAATGCGTTCATCCAAGTCATGGGGTGCATAAGAACAAAATATATGAGAAGTTGTGGAAGAAGAAAAGTATGAATAATTTTTTCTGTACCAAAGGTGATTCTTTCAAATGTATTAGTAGATTCTTTACACGCTAAGTAAACTAGAAGAAACTGGAATCTGTTTCAACTCATTTTGCAAGTACTAAAAATGCCTGATTTTCCTAGGGAAAATTATTTTGTTTGGTGCTTTTTAAAGTGCTTTATATTAAATGTTAACATAATGCTTGCAGGAAGAGAAGAACACATGCCAGGCTATATGCTTTGAATATGTTTACTGTGAAGAATATGTGTACTATCTTCTAAGCCTGGCTTTTTTGAAAAATCAAAGCTTCGATACACATACAGCTTTAGGGTGATATCCATGCATACATGTATCCAAAACACTGCCCACAGACATTTCAGCTACTAGCATAGGTAACTACTGGAACAAGATTCCTCTGAGTACCTGTCAGGGCTGCCTGCCCCTGGGCATACAGACTTCTTTTAATTGCATTAGGACCAGCTTTGTCTTTTGACTTGTCTATCATATTATTGCAAGGTATTTTTAATTTTCCTAACAGAGACTTGTCTTTGTCTCGCTAGGCTAAGCTTTAATGAAGAAACGTCAACGCTGCTAACAACCGCACACAGAGGGACTGGAGACCTTTGCGACCAATGATGTGGTTGTCATGGAAACTGCTTCTGTTTCTGTCACTCACTGGCTGTCTTTCAGGTAAATCAAAACAAAGCCCAAGAAAACTCTGCTTATTGTTTCAAGGCTCTTAACTGCAAGCAGGAATAGGAAAGTGTAGAGCATGGCAGAGAAGGTCAACAACATAATTGAAACTATTTGCCTAAGATGTAAAACTGTAGAAATTTGTATTAAGAGGTTTACAAGCGCTGTCCATCTGCCATTAATATGTACATAAATCTAACTAACATCAAAAAGAGAGGACAACTGTGGTCTGAAAAGATGATGATGAATTTGTTATGAAAAAGAAACAACAACAAAAAAAAGGAAAATGACCAGTAAGTTCTTTCCTAAATTCTCACCACTACAGAACGTTTCACTTTGGGACTGTGTCCTGGTTTTGGAAACTTGTTATTCTGATTTTTCTTAATTCTGTTTATGTTTTATTGATCAGTATGATTTTTGTCCATGTAGTAAGTGTATTTCTTTTGCACGTTTTTCTCCTGACATTAGCTTAATTGTCTTTAGATTGGCAAGTAATAAAATGAGTTAATCAATAATCGTTTAGGCTTCTCACGTGAGACTTTTTTGCAATTTGATAGCATATTATCTCTGATTTTTTTTTGCTGTCCTCTTTTCTTAATGCTGTCACTTATACTGACTCTCAACAGTTCCTAAGCTTCTCCTCATATTCTTCCAAAACTTATTGGTTTTGTGTCATTGCAAGATGAAATTTAATAAAAGTCAATGATATAAAATATTTTAATTTGCTACAATACTGTGATATTTGACACAGGAATTTAATAAAGGAATGTGTCTGTGGATATTGTTGTACATGCTTTGGTTTCGTACATGAAACCGCCTGATCTAATCTGGTTTTCCTCATGTAGCTTAATTATCTTATATCCCGTTATCTTTGGATAGAGAATATTTTTTCTTTTTTTTCTCGTACAGTCCATCTTGGTTACATCTGTATTTTGATGATTCTTGTAGTAATGTCTTACAGCCAACATTGATTAATGTAATTTTATTTTGCTAAATTGGCAGTTGTATTTTTATTGTTACAGTTTCCAAGAACTTTGCTGCAAAATTCAGCAGCATTTCAGAAATTCAGATCTAGAATTTCTTCTTCAGAATTGCATCTTCCATCTTGCAAACTTTAAAAGTCATCATCAATTAATGCACCTGAGCTTACAGTTGTTTTCACATAGCTCAAAACTCTTTACTGTCAACTGTTGTTCAATAGAATACCTATAAGTGGTAGAGTTTGTGCCAAATAAAATGATATAGCTGTACAACATGACAACGTGTAGCAAAATTTTGGAGACACATTTCTTATACTGGCAGTTCCGTATACTAAAATTGCCTCTACAGGAATGAGTTTCAGCTATTTTATTACAGATGTTGTTTAGATTTGTATATTAAACCATCATCTTGCAAAGGTTTTAGAGCGCTAACAGTGACTAATCCTAATATGGCATCAAAATACCTAACTACTTCGGAATTTAAACTGAAAGTCAGCATTTATGGAAGTATTTTGTTAAAATAACATAACGCCCTGAAAATTCTTGCTAGTCATTCAGCACCATGTTAGTGACTATTTCTCTCATCTGTTAATTTGTTACTTATATCTGAGAGTTTCTAAAGCAGTCCTCTTTTTACATTTCATTTTGATTTGCGGTTCCTTAAGATTCTGAAAAGTTTATTCCATATTACTGTAGTAGATTTAGACTCCTGTAAGAAATATTTTTTAACAACAGTACTTGTTTTTGCGTGTTATAACACATATATTTTTCTCATACACAAAGATAGTTTTCAAATTATTTCATTAATAATAATAATTTATTAGAAATTATTAGAAACTGATTTCAGCAAGAGCTGAAATTAACCAAAGATAACAAAATTGGGCTCAGAGTTGTTTTAGTTAGATTGTCAGTGTAACTGCTAATTTACTATCTCCATATCTTTCACACTTGATTTCATCCCTCTGCGTTTGGAGACACTTTCATATTACAGCACTCATTAGAGCATATTTACAACTTCAAGTAGTTCCTGCAGTTCAAGGTAGTTTAGTAAGTTAGGTGCCTGAATAGACTGCTAGGATAAAGTTCACTCAATTCCCATTGTTTTAGGCTCTGTTAAAATTCAGTACTTATCCATTGGGATCACTCTTAGCAGCAGCCAGTGCCTGGAAGAGAGTACTACACTGTTGTATTGATTTTGCAGTGGTGAGGGAAATCACCCAAGAAGACAATAGATGACCTCTCTACTTTGTGTTGACTCCATTTTTATTTTATTTTTTTTTACTTAAATCTGACTGGTATTTTGGGGTTTTCTTGTTCATGAATATATGCAAGTGAACTTAAACAATGTTAAAGTTTTTAAAGATGACCCTGGTTATTGTGGGGGGGGTTGGACTAGATGATCTTTAATGGTCCATTCCAATCCAATGCATTCTATAATTCTATGATACTATGATTCTATGATACTATGATTCTAGGATTCTATGATGCTATATGGGAAAATATTTTCTGAATGGACAAAAATGTACTATATTCGGAATGTAAAACTGCAGAAGACTGAATTATGTGTCTTAGGGTTAATTATTTTAGTGTAAGCAAAAAGTAGTCTGGGACTATAGCTCACAGTTATATGCTTACATCCTCAGAAACTTTACTTCTATGAAATACTGATAATTAATATATGCAAAGAAGGTCTCAATTTTGATATATGTTCCTTCTTTTCTTATGGCTTATTATTACCCTTCAAGACAAATAGGAGTTTAAAGAATTAAGCTGTCGTTTTAGACCTAGATTCTGCCTCAACTCCAAATTGATGGCTGGAAAAAATATTTAGTTTTGTTGTTTGTGGTTTTATTTTTAGTTTTTCTTCTTCCTGTGAAGCTTTCCTGTAGTGAAAGACCTCAAGCTGTAAGGGGACAAATTGCCAAGGGAGAATTCAGAGGAGCCTTTCATACCTGATTTAGTTACAGTACTACCTGAAGTGACTTCAGAGGTGGTCAACATAAATTTAAATCAAGTTCATCAGAACTTAATCTGTTGGCATTTTTTAACTTTCTAGAGACCCTATGTATATAAATATAGTTATATATTACATGCTCAGGCCATTCTACCAGATGTAATCGTGATTTTTCAGTGGAAAACCATAGAATGGTACAGGGTATGTGTTGTGTGTTAGGGCTGGGCAGGCCACTAAACGCGGACAGACGCTTTCTAACCCCCTCTTCCCCCCTCAAATGGGAAGAAAAAGGAAATGAGGGAGAGAGACCTATGGGTTAGAGAAGAAAAATTAGAACAACTTTAATGAAACACTACTGGAAATAATAGTGAAATGGTAAAAAAAAAAATATATACAACTATACATAAGCGTTATATCAAACCCGACTCCCTCCCCCAATAGCAATCCTCACTGATGCTGCAGAGCAGGTGGCCCTGGGGAAGCCCCAGGCTCAGCAGCAGTGGGAGCTGGATACAGGAGCTGGATTTGGGAACTCAGGATCTGGATCAAGAGCAGGAGATGGAACAGAGTCCTCCCTTGACACTGGCCGTTGTAGAAAAGGAAAAGTGACAGAAACATTTGTGATCACTCAATTTATACTAAATATGACATATATGGAATGGAATACTCTTGTTGGTGACCAGTCCTGTCTATTACCCCCCAGAGGGGCAATCTTTTACTTCCTTGTGACCCCTCTTACTACCCGGCACCCCCAGCGTGGCACACAAGAGCCAGCAGTGGCCTTAGTCAATACAGGAATAAGTATCAGCAAGAGCCTTTCTGCATCCCGCTCCCAGGCAGTAACTGTAAACATCAGGTGTTATTGCTGCTGGTAGCACACACTGTCTGCAGAAACATGCTGCTGACTTCAGAAAGTGCGGCCTTTTAGAAGGGACTAACCTGGAAAGTAAAAATCACTAAACAGAATTTGAGTTTTTAGCTCAAACCAGGACAGTATGTTATCAGCAATTTTGTCTACTGGATCATTTGGTCACTCATGTGTTCCCCATGCATAATCATGACCTTATGCTTTGGACTACACTGTCCGACATACAATGGCACCGTGTGTTCCTTGGCTTTTACTGTCCTGGTTCCCCATAATAACGTTGCAATCTGCTCATATGTGTATAGTAAAAGCTATATATTTTTGGCTCACACTAGTAACGGCTAGGTAGAGAACCTTTTCTTTATCCAGAATTGCTAACGTTTTCTTGCAGTGATTTCTCAGAGAAGCTGGAATTTAATATTGCAGAAAGATGTTTTAACACAGCACTCCCTAACCTTGGAATGAGACAAGGAGGTATGTCTCTTTGTGTTTCAGGAGAAGGAGAAGTATTTTTAAAACTGAATGAAATCACATCAGATTATGAGCTCATGGTTAATAGAAAAAGTAAGACTGTAGCTTTTATTTGCAGATGTAAGACACTGGTAAAAGCCAGCTTAAGAATAGGAGTCCTGTCAATCTTTTTAATAATTATTGCTGCCTGTTACAAGATGCTTCAAAGTTTAAATATATGCTAAAGATTACATAATAGGGTGAGTGGCATTTATAGAGTTCTGATTCTGTTTTAATCTAACTTATATATTTTATGCCTTTTTGTTCCCACGCCCGTTTATCTACTTCTTCTGTTTTGTTACCTGCTGCGTGTAAATCGGGTCAAAGTGAAGCTCATTTTCTCTGTAAGACTTTATAATTCACAGCATCAATAAAATGATAAGCATAACGAAAATAGCAGGGCTTCACAAGATGGAGGCAGTACCTCTGAGACCCAGTGCTCGCTGATCATAGCACCAAGTGGGTAAACACTCATCCATAAAACTCATCTCAGTGTATCATTCATTTCTTTTCTCACTACCAAGCAACGACTTCCTAAATGGTGATTTTTTTCTCTGTATCCCTTGGTGTGCTGCTCAAAATTAAAACCAGCATGACTTTTTCTCAACAGTTTCTTGCTGGAATATGATATGGACAGTTACAAAAAATGCTCTTAAGTAAGAGAGCATATGTGGAACAAACACAAATGTCCTGTCTAGCTTTGACCTACAGCTAGCAGCAATCTGAGGTGCTTCTTGACTTTTATAATGTCCATCCCTCTCCATCTGGCTCCTTGGAAGCTTTTATGAATTGTCCCTATCATCTGCACCTATTGGCTACCAAAATGCATCTCAAAGTTGCTCAATATGTGACTTTCAGAATTCCAGCAGCCACTGCTAGGGTTAAAATTCATAGCCTAAGGTTCATAAACTCATTAACCAAACCATATAAAATATGCATACTATTCTGAGTGCCAGGACTATTTTTGCTTACCCTTTCTAGACAATGTCCTTCCTATATCAGAGTAGACAGTATGCGAAAAGCTGCTTCTCTGCCAAATGAATGATGAACACAGGAATGACCAGTGTTTATTGTTGCTAAGGCAGGTCCTTTCCAAACCCCTTCCACCCCCCATCCCTGCCCCCAGCCCTCCACTGGCAGTACAGCAAATACCATGCAACTTCGTCACTTTTGATAGCTGAGCATAAAAGCCTGGAGACAGAGCTCTAAATAAGTACCAGGGTGTGGAGACTTTCACATTCTCAGTCTTCCAAGTAAAGTGGAGAATTCAGAAGGCATTCAACCCTTCTACTGCCCATCCTGAAACACTGGGTTTGCAAAGAGTAAGAAGCAATAGAAGAACAATTTTTCACAGAGCTAAAAACAAGGTAGACTGCTACCCACATTCTTGTTCCTGGATTCAGGGCTTAATTGAATTGCAGAAGAAAGCACTTAACTGCTGAATGTTGCACTTTTTATAATTCTTAATCCAAACGAAAAATGTAAAGGGTAAAAATTAGTTACTGCTGCCAGAATACTGAAATGTGTTTAATGGTAAGCAATCAGGAGTGTTAAAAGCTGGAAAAGTTGTGATCATGAAGAAAGGCCCTTTGAGTATGCACATAAAAAAGTACTTTTATGAGAAACTCTTCTGCCTGTTTTCATGTACGGTTTGCATATTTTTTCTGCGTTTAAGAATTTCTGGAATAAATTATTTTGGTTTTTTATCTCTAGATGGGGGCTACATAATGATATGCTCATATACTGATATATGATACATCAAATTGCAGCATCAAATTGCAGGATACCAAGTATTAGGCAACCAGCAGATGCCTTCTTTCTATCATGGAAGTAACTGATGTGCTAGGCCTTCTCAGGGCTAGAATCCTAGTAAATGTGAGCAAAACTTAGATCAGCTCCTGTTTGGGATTGGGATGACAAACCTTCTTTCATCAGAAAAAAATTTGTGATATCCACCGAAAAAATAGATTCCAGTCATTCTGTTGTAACCGTGTGGAGAAACCTTAACCTGCATATCTGTCCTCTTATTGGTAGAAAATCTTAATGTGACAAACTGGTTGGAGTCAGCTTACTGCAAGATGATGCTTTTAAAATATTTTCTGTTGCACTAGATGTGATAATAAATCACATACTTTTTACTAATAGAATTACATGAAATTATAATGAAGCTGTGCTTTTGTGCTGAGATAATGATTTTACCCTTCTATCTGGCAACTTACACAGGAATATCTATAGACTTCAAGATTACTCAATAGGATAATGGCTCTTCTACTTCTCTTCATATTCTTTGACTGATCACAGAGATGACATGCTGTTGACACTCAGTCCTGACATGTACTCCTGCAGTTAATAAGTATTACCAGTTTATAATGGTTTAGATTAAAGTATTTCTTCATCTCTCTCCATCTTCATGGTTGAAATATTAGACATTCTCTTGTAACTTCAAAACTCCATCATTTGAAGCTAAGGATGCTCAACAGCCATAGCTCTGATATTATAACCTAACATTTATATCAAAGCACAATAAGGAATGAGTAATTATCTTTTGCCTGATTTTTTTTTTTTCTTAACAATTTCAGGCTACCTGTTTGCTTTTATGGGCTAAAAGAAAGATAATGGGCTAGTAGGAAAACAACTGTAATAAAACCATCTTTTTAAAGTCCTACTAGGAAGAAGTCTGCTGTTAAGAAGCTGTCACAAAGAGCTGGACAAAATAGCAACCATGCAGGCCCACACTCATTGCATTTAGCTTGAATGTTTAAAATCAAATGTCTGAGTTAGGGAATAATTGCTCTCCTTCCCTATATAATCAATGGTCAGAGACAGCCATTTGTAAAAGGTAGCTAAATCTGTCTGAATCTGAGTTACTTTGTGGAATTCTGCACTAAAATAAAATTACTAACACTAGGTATATGAACTTAGACTTCTTTCAAGATTTTGGGGTGATTAAAGAACATAGACAGGAAGCATATTTCTGAACAGATATTAAGTATTCAGAATAACGGCAGATATGAAAATAAAATATTTTGTCCTAATGCAATGTGTACACTATACCTACAAAGCTATCCCAAAATAGCAATGAAAGCTCTGACTGAGGAGAGATGAACAGTTTTGAGTGTTGAGTCAGTGGGAAGTGCCCAGACTATGGATTCTACTTCATCAGGTTGTCTCCTCATCCTGTCAGTGTAGTCAGGCACATGTCAGGGAAAATGCTCCTTCCTTGGGGTACCAGGGAAAGATTGCTGACCTCCAACAGGTTCCTGACTTCCAGACTCTTTAGCAATAAGAACAGGAAGTGAGTTGCATTGTTTACTCCCGAACATATTTAGTAACTTTATCCTTATATCCAGCACCTCCAGTTAGGTACCATGTGCAGCAAGGTAATACATCTCTATCCTGTCACTAAAAGAAGTTCACACAGTTAATAATTAATAGAGCACTTTGGTTACTAGGACAGTCGATCTGTTTGATAAATGTTAAAATTTGTAGCCTCTGTAAACAAGGTCATGGACTCTGTGCAGAGGCTAACAGTGTAATCACTACAACACAGCACCAAACTCAGTTCAGCTACCGTGGATAATGTTTACCTTCAGCCAAAAGTTCGCCTGCATAGGACAGTGGAGGATAGCCTTTCAGCTCGCTGAAGTTCAAAATAGTTCTTAGCACTCTCCCCAGATATTCCATGTCTTGCTCCTATAACTAGTGCAGTGGGTGACACTTCACCAGAAGTCTTCACATCCAGGAATCTCTGCTGCTTTCGTTCATACTACTGATGTCATGGTTTGAGCTGACTGCCCATAGAATCACGTGGCCACTTGCTCAGTCCTCCCCCCACACATGTCCCCACAAGACTGGGGAGGGAAAAAATTCAACTAAAACCCTCACAGATTGAGATTAGAACAAGAAGGATTTGTTCACTGCTTATGGCCTGGGCAAAAATCAAAGTAGATTTGAGAAAAACCCACAAATTTAGTTTACCAAAATGGGTTTACTAGATCGGATTAAGATAGTAAGAGAAAATAGATAGAATCCTATCTTAAATAGACTTCCCCTACCACCTCTCCCTTATTCTTGGATACCTCCTCCCCACCACTAATGCAAGGTGGGTAGGAGGTGGTCTAGGGGTGGTCTGGGGGTGGAGGTGCAGCCCATCTGGCCATTACTCATTGTCCACGGCAGTCATTCCCTCTCAGGAAAGAGGATTCCTCACAGTCTTCCCCTGCTGCCATACAGTGTCCATCTCATGGGAGGCAATTCTCTCCCTCCACATCAAATCTTTCCACCACTGTTGGACTGACTTGAGAGCTGCAGATCGCTATGGGCACATCCTCCCCTTCTGCATGGTCTTTCTCCCACTGGAGACCAAGGGGTCCTCCAGGTGCTGCTGCATCCTGGACATTCTCACAGCCATTGATCTCCTCACCTGACAGGCAGACCTCTCCCCACCATCTCATTCACCATAGGACTCCAGGAAACACTCTGCTTGGGTGCCTTTCTCCTCCCCTTTCCTCACCTACAATGTTCCTTTACTTTCCTCTCACCTTCCCTACTCCAAACAGAAAATAAACTCCCCAACACAAAAGACAGAACACAAAGAGATAGCAAGAGAGACCAAAGAGAGACTCGCCCAACAGATTTCAACTCTTAAATAAACTGATGCCAGAGGCTCTGATTATCCTGGCCTTGGCCAGAGGCGTGTTCAACTTTTACCCAGTACAGGGAAGCTCTGGAAGTTTCACAAGGAGCCATCTCCCTCCAGTTCTCCCTCTGCCACCAAAAACCCAGCTGAACTCCAACTCATGACAATTGGGAATTCAGCACATGTGCAACACATCACAACAGGGATAAGGTTTTTCTAGGAACATGGAGACATTCAAAACCAACCTGGATGAGCACTTGTGCGATCTACTGTAGGTGATCCTGCTCTGGCAAGGAGGCTGCACTAGATGATCTTTTGAGGTCCCTTCCAACCCCTGACATTCTGCGATTCTGTGATTCTGTGAACATCTATAATACATTTGTTGCAAAAGTAATTCATTCTATGAAGTGACTATCATTTTCTCCAAGTGCGCTTCAGGATGACCACTTCTCATGATCAGAAGTAATAAGAGAAATAACACTGAGTCCCAACAAGGAACTGAGTCTGTTTTCCCTTTCTTCTACCGCGAGGCATGTGCAAGGAATAGTTGGCTTATAATGCAGAATAATTACCAGAATAACAAACGTATAATAAAATAAGTCATTAACTTGATTTCAAAAAGTCATTGAAGGCTAGAACAATGTTTCTTAAGCATTGGCCTGGCCTTTTCTAATAGGAGTGCAATAAAAAGACAGTGAAACCTATGAGACAATGACAAATTCAGATTTGAAATTAGATACAGTTTTCTAGTAATGAGGTTAAAACAATATTGGAACAGCTCTACTAGGAGAGCTGGCAGATATGACAATGCTTCAAGCCAGAAAGTAAAATTAAATATCTTTAAAAATTAAATGTTTTATCAAGTTTCTAACTGAAAATCTATGGAGTATGTGGGTGAATGTGTGTGTGTTAGTTCCTACATTGAAACAAAATAATGCTGTGTTGCCTTCTAAATATTTTTGGATTGCATTAATCCCTGTGTTCTTTTTTCCTTTCCTTCCTTGCCGTCACCCCTGGGAGTTCACTGAGAGTGCAAGAAGTTCTCTATTGCTCTCTTCCACAGGGTGGTCAGAAGTTTCTCAACCAAATTATCAGGCTAAATCGGTTCACAAATCTTTCTGGTTTTATTGTCATACAACCACATGAGCAAGACAGAAGAACAACCAAATTGTTGCTTCATGCCCAGATCCTATTTCAAGCAATAACACCTGATGCCTTTACGACTAAGAAATACCAAGATCAAGTCTCTTCATAGAATCTAGTTTTCAGGTTGCCTCCTGCCTATAGAAATACAAGAGTGTGAGCCATCTTTCTTCTAATTGCTGGTAATTTTTGCCCTAAATGACTGGGAAAAATGCTACACGTCACAATGTTAGGAAAAAAAAAACAAAACTAAAACCAACAAACAGTTTAAGGGGGTTTCATGTATTCTCACTGCTCAATTCCAATATTAGGTAGCAAACATATTATTGGAAAAGTTCTCTGTGCCCTTGAGACTTACAGATTTTACTTCAGTTAAACTTTACAGTCATGACTCTTCAGGTGGCATACTACCAAGTGGGTATGGGGATCTCTTCAGCTTTTTCTTAACATGACCAAATATACTTGGCAACGACAAGAGACTGAACTGACAAACCACAGAACACACATTTGCAGTAAATGAAATCTCCCTGCTTATTTAAATGTAAAAGATTGATATAGCCAATAACATCACAAAAACTGTATGGGAGAAATCAAATTGCTACCATGGACTGAATAAATTTAGATAATAAAAGATGGAAGTATTCATCTAACTTCTGTAAAAAAAAAAATAAAATCAGAACTTGTATAAAAAACCTTCGGAAATGATCCAGGGAGCTAAACTCATTGCTGTGCTGGAATGAAAAGTCATCTACTTATTAAGGTTATAAAATTTCTGCGATTATATGATTTTCCTCCTACAGCTTAAGTCTGTAGCTTCTCTGTATATGATAATTACCTGTGTTAGAGGCAGTGATGAGATAACCTGTCACCTTGCAAATATTCTTCTGTGCTCCCCAGGTATTAACTAGCTTTTTTCCTTCAGATTTTCCTATCTGAGTCGCGACAGTGGGTTAAACTCAGAGCAATCTTACCCAATATGAAGATAATGTTTATTGTCCATACCACACCTGAAGAATTGTTCAGGTACTGAAAAAAACTAGAGTTGTTTTGTTTCTCTGTTTGTTTGTTCATCAGTTGATTATGTACAAGGTCTTACTACCATTTGAAGGCTGCTCCTTTTTGGAGCCACCCCAGAAAAATAGGTGTGAACCCCTATGTCGGGAGCGTGTTTTATGTTTGCAAAAATAATAAAATATGTGTGAATAAAATCTGTCAGTTTCTCCACATCGGAGGCAAGCTAGCTGATTTGGAGAGGTCATGTATCTTACCAAATAATGACTAAATATATTTCACATGTATGTGAGCACCTGAACCATCTTGACACATTCCTGTGTGACCTACTCTAGGTGATCCTGCTTTGTCAGGGGGGTTAGACTAGATGATCTTTCAAGGTCCCTTCCAACTCCTAGCATTCTGTGATTCTGGGATTCTTCTGTGAAGTAGGACTTCTTGCAGTTCCAAACGTAAAAATTCACTTGTCAGCTCTATAGCTATCTTTGTTAAAACTGCTGCTAGCAGTTTAGTGAGATAAATTTCTTAATTCTAGTGTAAGTAAATCTCTGTCTTAAACTGAATAAAAATACAGCACGAAAAAATAAATCTCTCTCCTGTAAAAAAGTATAAAATGTGCAAATATTGTTCATGACTAAGACCGCGGAAGGAGAACTCCCTACAGTACCATCACTGGTAACTGCTTTGCTCAGTGGACTATTTGGATAGGTAGATTTTGCCCTATTGCGTGGGTGTGAAAATGCTGATAATACCAAGGAGTGTATTCTGTGATTTTGGCTTTTATTCAGCATGCGAAGCTGTGCTATATACTGAGGCTACTCTCAGTAGCGGGCTTAATTTTTTCATTGTATTTATGAGCCTTAATGTTAGGTGTTCAGGTAGAAAGGCTTTATCTAGTATTTTGTCAAATACTCAATCAGAGCTGGTTTTGGTTGGGATCTTTTTGTGTGGTTCTGTGCTGGGGCAATGAGGGAGATGTACATTTTTTTGATGGTTTTAGCTTAGAACTTCTGCAACTAATGGAGCTCATGAACTCAATGGTTAAGCAGTTCATGTCCTGTGGCTGTGCACTGGGGTGTGAGCCCTATGGCAAGTGCACCATGGCCTGTGCTGCTCATGTCTGCCCTTAATATGGTGTGCAACTGGGAAAAAGAATGTTTTAATCACAGCACTGTAGGTAGTTTCAGTTTAACTCAGCACAAAGCTGTGGGTGGTTTGCTATGGCTCACCACACAGCCATTAACAGTATCATCTTTGCTCAGCACAGAATTGCAAGTACTTGTATTTAAACTCCCTATAATGCCATGAATTATAACGTTCTCATCTTGTCCATGAAGAACTGAGAAGACAGGCATCCTGACCCAGCCTGTAATTTAAGTGAGTCAGGAAAGGAAAGAGTATAGTCTCGTCATCTGCAAGATGATGTGGCGTCATTGCAATCTAGCACTGATTTTTAGAGTGATTAAAAAAGAACAATGGATCACAGATTCAGCAAATTTCAGAAGAAAATTTCGGAAGAAAAACATGAGTATATTCATAAATATCTCCTGACATTAGTAACAGTGTAACTTAGGAGTTCTGAATCCCTCTCTGCAGAGGCTGCTTTTCTCTAAACCCTGTGGAAAGTACTATTAAGTGAGAGGCTTGATCTAGATGACTAAAGCAAGTGGTGTGAGTAATCTTCGCTCTCTTCAACTGTTGTTCACTTGCCCTTGAAGCAGTATGCTGTTCAAAAAGTTAAAAGGAATACCTCTCACAAAGGATTTTGGAATCAGAAATATACAATAATAACAAGTAGAATGAAAATATGCCGAAATAGTATATTACGGAGATGAATATCTTTTTGCCTTATAGCTAATTTGTGCCAAGATACTATAAAGTGAGGTTTATGATGACATGTTTTAAATCTATTTATGTCACAGGTGGACAGAAGGTGAGAATTGAATTGATTGCATCTGCAGATATATAAACCCATTCTGATGGTGTGACCTTACTCACCCAGGGCTACAGGAAGCATTATGTTTCTGTAGAGTTTACATTTGTACCTGTATTTTGCTTTCTACAATATAACAGAATAATTACGTTTTACCTAAAATATTTATGCTCAAAGTAATATATTTTTCTGGTTTTATTCTATTTTCTCTTCAATGAATGCTTGTTGTTTGTTGATCATTTTAGATACAATATAAAAAAGTCATAGAATTTGTGTTTTCTATTTGTCGTGCAGTCCTTAATATTATGTAACTATATTAGATTTATCTATTTAATATATTTTATATTCATAATAAAGATTAAAGAATAGACAGTTAAGTCCATGAGTCTGAGAATTAAGCTAAACTGAAGATAGTAGAAACTGTCATTTTATTATGCTTTGTCAAATTCCTTCACTTAAGTGAGAGCTTGAAAAACAGTAAAAAAAAATGTGTTAAAGTGCCATTTAGAACGAAAGGTAGTGTAGAGAATAAGAAGTTACATTCTCTTAATTTTCCTTTTGTCTCAGTAGTGTAGTTCTATGACATTTCAAAATCAATAATCCAGTTCTGTTATTCAATAAAATGTTGGCATGCTGCAGAATTTTAGAACATATTGATTTCACTCTAATTTGTGGATGGAATATAATAACATCTCTATTTTAACATAGTAAGAATTTAAAATTTTCACCAGTTGTAAATTGGTAAATCAGTACCTCTTCACCAAAGAGAAAGAAGAATATCATACGACTATTTAATGAAAAATGGATTTTGCAACTTCTTGGTGCCTTAGCAATACAAAAAAAAATCTAGATGTACAGAAATACCAAAAGTTAACTGAGTGCTTTTACTTATCTTCTAGCAATTACCTTCATGTGAAATAAGTGACCTAGAACTGACTGTCTTGGTCATGAGTGATACTAATACATTTTATTTTGTTAGTTTTTTAAGCTTTGTGGGAAGATGTCAGTTACTGATGTCTGAAAGACAAATTCATGTCTCTTACATGTAAGCTCAGATATTTAGATATAGGAGAACATTGTTCTAAATCTTCATCTTGGACGTTCAGCTCAGTCAGTAGAGCTTAGCGCTGACAATGCTAAGGTCGCGGGTTCGATTCCCGTTAGGTCCCCATATGTTGCCTGATCTTGTTGAGAGGTGGCATCCCTGGCAGCAGGGAGGCTGGATTAAAATGATCTCTAAGGTTCCTTCCAGCTTAGACCATTCTATGACAGAGTGTATCCTAAGAAATATGTGAATTATATATTTGCTGCTAAAGTTTTAAATACCCATGACAAGAATTTTTATAACATTCAAAATACTTTAACGATAATTAAATGAAATATTTTCTGACTTAAGAAAATTATGATTAAAATTATTTTTAATTCTTAGCAACAGTTTAAAAAGAAAATTATTGGGTTTCAACTTTGATAAAATATACTTTGTCATAAATTACAGATTTCTGTAATGAACTTTTCTTAATTATCCTCATTTTTACTTATGTCAGTGAAAAGCTTCATTTTAACATACTAATTAATCCTCCAACTAGAGAGAAAGCATATGCCTTTCTACAAAGGCTTCTCGTTTCCAATCTGAGTCTTCCTGGAACATTTTTTTTTGTATCTGTTCTGGTGAACTGTTAAATAAATTTCTCCTTTCCCTCCTTTACTTACACACATCCATCAGTTTTCCTTCTAAATCACCTGGATAGGAGAAGTCACATATTTTTTCATTCAGTCATGTAGGCAGTGATGAAGAATATTCTAAAAATCTACTAATTCCCACAGTATTTGGAGGTATCAAATAGAGATATTATTCATCTGTGTAAAGTATATAAAGATGTAAGTAATTTATCAGACTGGCTCAAGGGAGGTAAGTCTTACTAAAGACAAAATTAATCACAGTGCTTTTGATATTTTTTTGATATTTAAGAAACGAGAAACTGTAAAATAAAAAAACCCCCTAGTTCTAGTCCCAGCATGCTATTAATGAAGATTTTGTGGCATGAAGTAACAATAAAGGATTAAAAATAGGCCTGTGGCCTGTTTCTAAATCTACAAAGAATTGTAATGTACCAGCAGAGAAATTTATCAAAACTGCTTTCTAGGTCTCTAATCACAATATTCTCATAATTCATTTGAATTAAATTTGTCTAGCACTTTCTTAATTTATCTAAGTGCAACGAACACACACACAGAAAAAAACCCAACAAAATTAAACCAAAAACTAACAACAACAAGTGCCAAAAGTAACATTTGATGAGTTCTTTTCTGGTGAACCCTGAAACTTGCTCTTGTTGTGAAAATATACCTGCAGAATACGTCGCCTGCCCAGGTCACTGCAGCGTTGTAAAAGGATAGTCATGTCTTTAAGAGACTGTATTCTGGAAACCGCTTGGATACAATTTTAAAAGTTCTTGCAGTTGAATACAGAGAATATGTTTTATTCCTTGCAGAGATGTTTTTGTTGGAGAGGAAGTTTGTTTGTTCTTGTGTCAGGTGAGACATGACCAAAACTGGCAGTGACACTGGCAGCAGTTTTCCTCCGTCCTACATTTTAATTGCAGATGGCTAAATACCCAACTTTGCTTTTAAGCTTTTATTCTGAATTCCAAGAATCACACACCTAGAGATGATTAATTCTCAAGGCTAGACACTGGCTAAGATAAACAAACCCCTATGTTCTTGATGTGATAATGCAGCAAGATTCTAAGTCAAAATTTTAGATTAACAACATATTATTATGCCAGCAGGCAGATTTCTGTTAATTAGTTCACAATTAGTTACTCTTATTTCTAATCTAAGACTATTATATATTGATGGAATTAATATATTAGCAGCTTTGTCTTAATGGTGTCAAACAGGCCAAAATGTAAATGGGGATTGCTTTTAATGGGATTTATTGATTTATGTTCCTATATTGTTTAATCATTTTTGTGCTTGATCCACACAATTGCATTATATTTTAATTCATAAAAAATGCAGGAGCCCCCTTAGGAATAATATAGGAAATATGCTAGAAAATAATTTGTTGTTGAAAATAAATTCTCCATCATACAGCTTTTAGGATGTGTCAGTAGAGCTGCTTCTGCATGTCCCTCATCCCTCATATGCTTTCCCAACTCTCCTAGCAGCAAGCGTATATTTCCTTCATACTTGCTTCAAACTGAATTTAAACGAAATAAATTTCAGGAACTGTATTGTAGTATTATTCACTTAGAAGAATCAGAAAATGAAACATTGTGCTACTTAGAGGTGTTGGTTTAACCTCTTTTAAGTATCTTCATGAGCTTCTTAGGGAACATTTAAACATCACAGATTTATAAATGTAAGATTGAACAATCAGAAATGGTTTTATCTGGACCTTAAAAAAAAGCTAAAGAATTTTGACCTGTGGCTTCTGTAACTACAAAAAGTGTTAGCAAAATCATCTGTTCTAATCTCTATGTTCCCTCAGCCAGGCCCAAAGAACACTCCTGTAGATGACAAGTGGGGCCACCCAGTGACATTTTCCTCTTAGATGATGTAGAAGCAGGAGCATCCTTGTCCTAGCATGTACTACCAACTGTTCTTTGATCTTCATTTGGCACTAATTCCCTGCCCCTTAAAAGGAAGGAAAGAAAAAACAAAAAGAAAAAAGCCCAAAAAATGTTGAGTAAATACTGGTTCTTCGATGAAGTGAGTCGAGTCTCATAAGTCAGGTGTGTTATCTACAGTGTTCTTCTTCTTTAAACTGAAGTTAAAGTAAGAAATTCTTATAGCCAGATAAGATCAAATGAAATCTGTCTATCTTATACAAAGCAGTAGTGCAGATTTCTGTAAGATAGATCCAATCACTGCTCAAATCTAATTTCTGTTGCTTGTCCTGAGCTTCTTAAAACTAATTTCTTTCCCTCTCCTTGCACTGACAAGTGAGATTCAGCAAGTAAACCTAACAACAGTACATTCAGCAAGAGGTTAGGGTGTTTGTTTGTTTGTTTTTAATTTTATTGGATCATACATTCCAAAAAGTTAAAATAAAATTTACAATACTCTGTTGTCTTAATAGTAAACTAGCATACAATTAATTTGCTTTAATGAAATGAAAACCATAGAGTATGACTGGAGAGTAAGTCCTTTGGTACTTGCCTATATTCATAATAGATACAAGTGTAAAAATCCAAATAGATCTTGTGAAAATTTATATTTTTCAAAACACTATGGAAAACTTTACAATAGTATATTCTCAGTTAATCATCCAACTACAAAATTCTAATTATCTCATCTGTGGTGATATAGAGATTTCACTTCCAAAAGATGTTTTGCACATAACCTTATAAAATGGTACCTCTGATACATTTAACTGTATGTTATCAAACAAATCTGTCTATTTTCCAAACAGAAGCCCTATTCTGAAATGATCCCTAAGTCTATAGGATTTGGTTTTATTTATTTTCTAATTAAGATGAAGGAAAATTTGGGTATTGAGACCTAATTTTTGAAAGCATAATTTTATTTGAAAAAAGATGTAGATCTGCTAAAACATTTGTTTTTTCATAAAACTGGTATACATGTATTTATTTTACATATCATCTTTATATTTAAGAGATTCACCAATAAGTAGACATATTTTTACTATCTTTGCTAGACATTCAATTTAGGCATATGAAATTAGGAGTCTATCCTCGGTGTATCATCAACAAAGACAAAAATTATACTCCTGGGAGATTATTTTAGGATCCCGGCTGAAAGCCTATTTGGTGCCTATTTTGATTGTTTCCGAGATGTGTCACTAATCTACAAGATACCCATAATTTCATCTCATATATAAGATACTATATGTCCTATATTCCAATCTCTTGCCTGTTGTGAAAACAACATTTCCAAATAAAAGGGTCATATAAGTTTAAGAGATATGTGCATACCAAAACTCATTCTTTTTTTTTTTATTATCTGTGCATAATAGGTAAAACTAGCAATTACTAAACTGGCTATAAGAATTTCTTACTTTGACTTCAGTTTAAATTAATAGAGGGGATCTATTATCAGATTCTACATTATTGTTTAGCGTGTGCACATTTGGGTGTTTTCTTGCCTTAAGGCCATATTAATCTTTCTTATTAGTGTTCCTACAGTGCAGAGCAGTTCTTACAGTGGATACTTTTTATTCATGGGTCTCTCAGTCTTCATCTGCACAAAACAGGACATTCAGAAACAGTTACTCAAAATCAACTCTTAGTCATTTAATATGAATTCTCTGATGTGGTGCAAGTTTTAAAACCGTAAGAACATTAGTCTAGGTTTTTCTATCTATTCCAATAAAAGAGTCTCATAAGGCTTATATTAGTACAGCTTTTTGTACCTTCGAGTGCCTACTAATGCATATTTAATGCATTGATACTACTATTTTGTTTCATAGTCAAGGTTTAGATATATAATATTCTCCTCAGTTGTCATTTATTTTCCAGACAAAACAATAGGAATATTTCACTTGTTTCCTTTAGAATGTCTTTTTATAAAAAGAAAAAAATTAGAGTAGAATTAATTCAGCATATCTCTGAAACACAGAATTTAAATAATGGTTAACAAAAGTATAATTAGTATTAACATGTGGGATAGATACCTCCTACAGATTATTTCTCCATTTTTCCTCTTGGTATTTTTTCTTCAGATATTTTAACTACTTCATCTTATTCAAGAATAATGACAGTATTTACAGTGTTTCAGGAGATAAGGCAATAACATTATCACAAATTTCTGCATATCAGAGTTTCACAGGAATTTTTGGATCGTTCAGGCATGCAATTCACTATTCTTTGATAAGTCAGTAAATTAAATCATTTACGAGGGTACTATAACTGACAGTGCTACTCTCACTGTTACTTCACAGTAACTGAGAATATTTAGGGAAAGCAGAAGTATAGGATGTTAGTAGATATATAGTTACCAGTCGGTGTTTCACATTGTTTCTCAAGTTTGTCTCTCCTTGTCATTCATTCAGTGTGAATTCTCAAAATGGGCAGCATAACTGGGTGACAACAATTAAGTAAGCAAAAGTTGTTTAAAGGGTTATATTTATAGAAGTAGAGTCCTTTAGCTAGATTTTAATAATTTGCTGAAGAGCTTAAAAGGAACTCGACCTCCATATTAGCAAAAAAAAAGGAATGCATCTGAAGGAGATTCTTCAACCCAAATTAAACTGCTATCATTATCCTGTGGCAATATGTCTCTCTTTGCTTACTGTCAAGAGTGTGCAAAGCACTTAGATAAATGAGAAATATGAATTAGAAAAATAAAGTGAGAGGGCTTATTCCAGACATTAACCAATAGGTCCAGTAATTCTAATGCCCGAGAGACTAATAAGAAGTATAGGAATACAGACAAAAATTATTACTGATGGAACTTTTATTTTATATAACTATAATGTTAGAATTCTAATTCCTCAAACATAGAACAGGAACTGAATGCCACCTTCATCTCAGCTTTTACTGGTGGACTGGCCCTCAGAAATTCAAGAATACTTCACAAATTCAAGGACCCAGAGATGAGAGGGAAAGTCCAGAGCAAAGAAACTCTACCCTTAGTGGAGTGGGATCAGTTTAAAGAACACTTAAGAAAACTTCTTAATTTAGATGAGAGAGCAGTTGAGCAAACTGGACATACATAGACCCATAGAAGCTGCTAGGATGCACCTACAAATGTTAAGGGAGATGGCTGAGGTGACTCGTTGTGGGGTGACTTTTGCTTACGTTTCAATAAGCATGGTAACTGGGAGAGGTGCCTGAGGTCTGGAGGAATGTAAGTGCCATTCTTCAAAAATCTTCAAAAGAGGACAAGGAGGACCCAGGGAACAACAGGTCAGTCAATATCACTTCGATCATTGAATGAGGGATAGAATAACTAATCCTGGGAACCATTTCCAGGCACATAAAGGACAAAAAGTTGACCAGGAATAGCCACCATGTATTCACCAAGGTGAAGTCATGCTTGAACAACCTGATAACCTTTAGGAATCTTCTACTGGCTTGGTAGTTGAGGGGAATGCAGGTTAAGACAGCCAAAGGCTTCGAAAAATCAGTGTAGTCACCAATGATTTTGCCAAGAAGCAGCAATCATATGCCAAAATTGTTTTTCTTAACAGAAGGATACATGCAACAGACTCATTTTCGTAAAGTTTCATCTTTATGTCACAGATCTTGTTCTTCTGTGGATATTTTTTTTTTTCTCGTGGCGTTTCTTTGCTCTGAGGGAAGTCAGCAGATGTTGAGCGTTAAGTCTGTGAGTTAGAGAGGAATTACTTTTACCAAAATCTTTTTTCTTTTTGTTAGTTGACCTTTACATATGTGATAGATTAGGTGTATCAACATTTTACCATTTCCTTCTCTTTTTCATTTCTCTTCTGTTTTGGGTTTTTTTTGCATACATTTTCTTACCATGTCATTATCAGAACAAACATACTTTCTAATACTGCTGTATTAGCTATTCTGTTACTCTACCCATTTGACGTGTTGACTTCAGTGCTTGTAAAATACCTTGTACTGACAGTAAAGTAGAATACTAAAAGCCTTAGTAATTCTGTGGACTAAGACTTGGTAGTTATGTATTTTGTAATGTATGCAGCAGTTATTTCTCCCTATCTTGCTTTGGGTCTCTAGGTGATTGGCCTGAGAAAGCAGAAAATAACCTTATCTGAATTTAGAAGTATGCAGAGTGCTTTAACTAAGGTTTGCAACAGTTTGCTGTTGTGAAACAAAAATTCTTCGGAGATTTGTTGGCACTAAATACAACAACAGAAATGTCACCAGCAGTATGTTTTTTACATTCCCAGTGGAACACAGGGGATCTCTGGCTGCTTTCCTTCCTCATTTACATTAATTTTCTATTTGTTCAGCAGAGTTCAGAAAAAAAAAAAAGGTATCTATGTTGTTCTTGCACATTTCTTGAACAGAAAATGTTAAAAATACATGTTGATGCTTTGGATCTTCTTTCTTTTAGCAAGGGAAATAGAAAGGAAGATAAATTTCGTATCTATAGATTAACATTATTAATCACAGAATACAAATGTTTAGACTTTAATTTTTTTTTCTCCTGCAGTCTGTTTTATAAGGAAAAAAAGTATATTTCCATTTCCTCTGTATCTTTTAAGTGTAATTTCTATTAATAATTTTAGCTACAATTTGCATGTGTATATCTGTGTGTATTTGTGAACATATGGTTTAGTTTTTCTTGGGAGTTTCGCGGTGTGTTTTGTGTATGATTTCTAATTTTAGCAAGTTTCAAATAAAATATTTTATCTCTGTGTTTCACAAACATGCAGGAATTTCAAATAGTATATGAAAATAAGAATTAATCTGTCTCCCTTGTAATGATACTATTATACCTTTAGCAAGGCAGCTTTTGCAGAACAAATGCTGTCACAAAGTCATCGAGAGTTACACAGATTTATGTGCCTGATTTAGTGCGATGTTGTCTTTCACATCCATTGTGATGACATGATCACCCATCAAAAAGAGATGAAAGTACCACTAGTGTGACATTGTTATACAGTGTCATAACACCTTGACATAGTAATCTCTTGCTGCCCAAAAAATACAGATGGTTTGGCCTTTAATAAATACATTATTACTAGTTGTAAGGACAGCATGGATTTTTAAGTCAGCCTTTCTCTACTTGATAATTACTGAATGTCCTTTAAGAATACCTCACAACCATAGGTTTTAAAGCTTTCTTTGACAGTGCTTATACAAAACCAGGAATATATTCTATACTATAGTCAGATGATGGACTGTAATGCCCCCAGTAGACTATAAAAGTACCACTAAAATGAGTGTGCTTGATAGCACAAATATTTTTTCACAGAAACCTAGATAGATAAATAAATAATACATTTACTTTGAGTTTCACTTCTGCTGTAAGTGTTCTTTTCTCTTAGAGTACACTAAAATCTACATAAATTATTATCGGAACTGTTACAGAATCACAGAATGGTTTGAGTTGGGAAAGGACCTTAAAGAACATCTAGTTCAGTGCTATCATCTATATCAGTGCTGTGCTGATTCATAATAAATACTCAAAGTTTTCCCATATTTTGACGTAGTAGCACATGACCATGTGAAGTTACATCTTACAGTTTCACCTTACAGGATTTTCTAGATCTAGTGCCTAATGATAGATTTCCCCAGGATCAGAAGATAGGACTGTTTAAGTTTCAGTCTTACTGAACATAATCAGAGAACACACAGAAGTTTGTGTTGCCAAATGCTGGTAAACTGTAAATGACACTGACTAAAAAAAAATCTTTATCATCTCCTTGACATTGTATGATCTCCTAGAAAAATATAGAGCGAGTGCTATGGAGTCAAAAATCAGATCTGTTCTGAACAGGTTTAATTTCCTATTTTGTATCATCTCCAGAATACAGTTTTACAACTTTTTAGGTGACTGTCATGGGTGGCTGCTAAATGCACATCATAGAGCTGTGAACACCTGGAAAACTGCCAGCACAGAGAAGGGCTGCTTCAAAATATGGCCTTTATGTGCTATGCATTTTTATGTGGCTTAATTATTTGAATATAGACACTGTCAGCCCAAGTAACAATACCAAATGTGCTAAAAACATCTAGTTGTCTTGTTATAAAGTATTTTTTTCATATAAATGCATATATTCTTTTCTGGTTGGCTGATTTCTTTTAAATTTTTAAAAAGACTTGCCAGTGAAAATGCAGAGACAGATGAAAACCTAGTAATCATAGAAGAACTGAGATTGGAAGAGACCTCCAAAGGTAATATAGTCCACCCATCTGCTCAAAGCAGGGGTAATTATATCAAGATGCTAAGTCATAGCATAGCATAGCATAGCATAGCATAGCATAGCATAGCATAGCATAGCATAGCATAGAATGTCTTAGGTTAGAAGGGACCATAGAGATCATCTAATCCAACCTTCCTGCCATGGACAAGGATACCCTTAAGTAGACTAGGTTACTCAAGGCCTCATCCAACCTGGCCTTGAACATCTCCAGGGAGGGGGCATCTGGACAATTTATTCCAGAGTCTTGCCACCCTTGTTCTAATGAATTTCTTCCTAAAATCAAATCTAAATCTGTTTTCCTTTAATTTAAATCAATTTCCCTTTGTCCTATCACAGGATGCTCTTTTAAAAAGTCCCTCCCCAGCCTTCCTGTAGGTTCCCTTCAGGTATTGGAAGGCAGTTATAAGATCGTCTAGAGTCTTGTCTTTTCCAGACTGAAGAAACCCAGCTCTTTCAGCCTATCCTCATAGCAGAGATGCTCCAGCCGCTGAATCATCTTTGGGGCCCTCTTCTGATCTCATTCCAACAGATCCATATCCCTCTTAGGGTGGGGACACCAGAAGTGGATACAGTATTCAAGATGGGGTCTCACAAGAGCAGAGCAAAGGGGGAGAATCACCTCTCTTGATCTGTTGGCCCTCCTCCTCTTGATATATCCCAGGAGGCGGTTGACCTTCTGGGCTGCATGAGCGCACTGCCGGCTCATGTTGAGCTTCTCATCTATCAACACCCCTGAATCCTTCTCTTCAGGGCTACTCTCAACACACTCTGTACTCAGTTTATATTTTTTCCCGAAGTTGGCTTGATCAAGGTGCAGGACCTTGCATTTTGACTTGTTGAATCTCATGCAGTTTGCACTGGCCCATTTCTCAAGCCTGTCAAGGTCCCTCTGGGTGACATCTCTTCCCTCAAGTGAGTCCACAGCACCACACAGCTTGGTGTCATCAGCAACTTGCTGGGGGTTCACTTGATGCCATTGTCCATGTCGCTGACAAAGATGTTGAACAGCACTGGACCAAGAAGAGACCCCTGAGGAACACTGCTTGTCACTCTTGTCCACGTGGGCATCAAGCTGTTGACCACAACTCTTTGAGTGTGACTCTCTAGCTAGTTCCTTATTCCTTCCCCAGTGCAGTTCCCCACTGCAGTCTGAAGCTGCCCTGAGCTATCTTCATTAGAGTCTTGAAGACTTCCAAAAATACATATCCTACAGCCTCTCTGGGAAACATGTTCCAGTATTCAACCACTTTCACGGCAATTTTTTTCACTGGACTGCTTTGCTATGAAGTCACATTTCTGGCTCAGGATCAATTTGTCACCCATCAGAACTTCAAGGACTGGATGAGGGCACAGAGTGCATCGTCAGCAGGTTTGCTGATGACACAAAACTGGAAGGAGTGGTTGACACACCAGAAGTCTGTGCTGCCATTCAAAGAGACCTAGACAGGATAGAGGGCTGGGCAAGGAGAAATTTTATGAAATTCAAAAAGGGCAAGTGTAGAGCTTTACATCTGAGAAAGAACAACCCCAAATACCGGTATAGATTGTGGTCTGAGCTGCCAGAGAGCAGCGCAGGGGAAAGGGACCTTGGGGTTCTGGTGGACAGCAGGATGACCATGAGCCAGCAATGTGCCCTCATGGCCAAGAAGGCCAATGGCATCCTGGGGTGTATTAGAAGGGATGTGCCTAATAGGTCGAGAGAGGTCCTCCTACACATCTACTCTGCCCTGGTGAGGCCGCATCTGGAATATTGTGTCAAGTTCTGGGCCCCTCAGCTCAAGAGGGACAGGGAACTGCTGGAGAGAGGCCAGTGCAGAGCCACAGAGGTGATGAAGGGAGTGGAACATCTCCCTGATGAGGAAAGGCTGAAGGAGCTGGGTCTCTTTAGCTTGGAGAAGAGGAGGCTGAGGGGTGACCTCAATAATGTTTATAAATACGTCAAAGGGGAGTGTCAGGAGGACAGAGATAGGCACTTCTCGGTGATGTGCAATGACAGACCAAGGGGAAACAGGTGCAAGCTGGAATATAAGAAGTTTCACAAAAACATTGGGAAAACTTTATCATGGTGAGGTTGACAGAGCACTGGCACAGGGTGCCTAGGGGCGTTGTGGAGTCTCCTTCTCTAGAGATAGTCAAAACCTGCCTGGACATGTTCCTGTGTGATCTCCTCCAGGTGATCCTGTTCTAGTAGGGAGGCTGAACTAGACAATCTTTTGAGGTCCCTTCCAACACCCAGCATTCTGTGATTCTGTGATTTTTGCCAAGTTGCTTTCCAATCAGTTGACCACAGACTGTCCTGGCAGTTTTCCACACCCGATTGAAGACTATATGACACAGGTAATTTAGAGGCCGTTCTATGTCACATACAGATGTGCAAACCATACGGATATGTCTCATCTCCCTTGCATAATTGGATTCAGATTTGTTTGCCGTCTGTAAATGACGTTGATTTGTGAGGACTGTATAATGTTTTAATTAGGAAGTCCTGCAAGTGCAGGGAGAGATTTAGAGGGTCAGAGGGATATTCTTGTACTTGCTTATATAAGTCTTTTTTCCTTTGAAGGTCATGTGAGATTCCTGTCCTAAATTACTTTTAAAATGCAAATTAGATTTTCAGGTCATATTGATATTTTTGGACTTAGGAAAAATGGAGCTTCTGGTTTACTTTCTCCAAGCTGATAAAAACTGCTTCAAACTGCTTTTTATTCTGATACTTTTGTTCAGATTTCTTAGTGCTCCTGTTAAATGTTTCTGTGAAGTCCACCAATTCCAATTAGCCAAAGGCGCATTGCTATATTATTGATTTCTCTAACATAGCAGCTTGTTATTTCCCTAAAGCCATAATGTTTGTTCATCAAACTTTGCCCTGAATTTGTGATATGATTAGACAGCACATGTAATCCTTCCATATCTGGATTCTATATGCCTATTAATAGGGTTCTTTGCAGCTCTAAGTTTTGTACAGTGCCAACCACACTGTCACCATCTGAAAGGAATTTAGGCAGAACACAGGTATGCTCATCTCTACTTCTTTAAGAAACCAAGATCTGTTGAAAATAATTGTTTTTTACAATTTGTGACCAGTGTTCAAGCATGGCTTAGTTACGAGTAGTCTAGTTTTAAATTAGTCACAGAGCAATACTCGTTCACACAAGAAGATTGCACACACTTTGGTATAAAGTGGAGATTAGCAGCATCTATTAGCAGAGCTGCAACCTAACAGCAGACGTAAATGTATGAATACTGTTCAGCCTTCATCTGGCTTGTGTAGGTGTAATTATTTTGTGCTGTCTCAAGATATGAGGTTAGTGTAATGTCTGTTAATTAATGGTTTTATTCATGTTTACACTAAGTGGCTTGTTGGTGTGAAAAACTGTAATATGTGTGTAATGTTTAAGAAAATAGTAAGAAAAGGAAAGGGATCATTGGCTGGAATGGGTGCAATAATAAGCTTATTTTGAGGTTTCATTTTGATATAGGTTAATCTACTAGAGTTGATTATACTCATATTTATCTGATTTTTAGAATAATGCAAAATATCATTTTGCCTTTATAGTGCAATTTAACTGGCATTCTGAAAATCTCTTGTAATTCTTGCCTTATGTGTGTTACATCGTTATTTATGATAAGTTTTCATTAATTTTGTGTTTATAATTCATTTCCAATCTAGCTAAACCCCAATAAAAATAAGTTGAGTTCAGGGGAAATGTGTTGGCATTTTTATGGAGAGATGAGTACTTGATTTTGTTGTTGGATTTGTGAGGAAGATACTATTTCACTGAGTTAGAGAAATACATGTCTTAAATTGTTAAAAGCAAAGGTAGTTTTGGTGAGAATCATCATAGTGCTTTGGGAAACTAGATAACTTTTTCTCAGAAATTGTTGTAGCCTATTGAAATTAAAATAATTCAGTACAGATCTACTGTCTTTAAAATTTTGTGAAATGAAGGAAAAATGTTGATTATTTGTTAGACACTGATGTATGGAATACTAAATTATGATACCTAATTCTGTCTTTTATGACTTAATTGGTCAAATTAAGATGTTATTACCATATACATGACCTATTAATGTACTTCCTTTTAGAGATTATTACACTGTTGTGTTTTTTAATTTGAATTTATCATTTGAACGATTACCACATATAAGACCCCAAGATTCAGGTCATAAATTAGATCATGATGTAAAGTACTTTTCCTTTGAGGCTTGCTGATACTTAATATTTAATATTTAAAGCTATTGTGTTCGACTTGGCACTTGAGTCATTTCCTGTGTTACTGTACATTTCCTTTCCTACAGGAGTACCCTCAGGGTCTTGTAGTTTGAAGGCAATGGGGACTTTCTGCCAAGATTTTAACCAGTCTCTTAATTATTTACCATGTCAAAAATTCTCTAATGTTTTTATTGCCCCCTCGTGGGCCATTTACTCAAAAGCAATTTGCTGTTTTGGAGATAAATTAGATTTATTTTGGCTTTTTCTAGTTCATGGTAAAAAACCCCCAAACTAAATGGGCTTTTTTTCAGGTCATCAGAGATCCTATTAAATTCTGCTGCCCTCATTTTTCACATTCTTAAAAGACCTATTTTTGGCCTTGTTAATAACAACAAACATCTTGACATTTTAATACTGCAGTTGTCTTTTTCTAGAGCCTAGAGATAAAAAAGGAGGTGAACTATGAAAATTTGTTAGATTGTTTAGCATTTAGAGACTTATTTGTCTCTCTGAAAGCCAGGTCATAGCTGGACAAAACTGACTGTTGGGCTGCATGCGGCTAGTGGTCCACCATATGGGACTTTTACTGTACGATAGAGGAGAAGGGATCTTCTCTAGGGTAAATCCACAGATGTGGGTAGAATCCAGCTGGAAAAGCTCTTAGCCAATGTCATGAGTTTGTCTTGACATGCCCATTCCACTTCCTTGATGAAACAAGGTAAGGAGTTTTCAGCATTTACAACTGAGCATAAATGGGTCATCATTTTTTTTCCTGCATCCCCCTAAAAAATGTAGTATGAATCCTGTGAGTGTACCCATATGAAGATTTACATATGAAGGATGATTTTTGGTTGCCTTGGTATAGGCCTCAGTAAGTAATGTTGATCTCTAGAATATTTTCTTCTTAGATTAGAAATCTAACTTTACTCTGACTTGAAAGAGAAGTTGTAGCTATTGCATTTCCAAAGTGTGTCAAGTGGCTCAGGTCAGGTGGGATGAATCTGGATGGCAGAACCTGACTTGAGAGCAAAGCAAGCTTGGTTCCAGAAAGTCCATTTAAAAATTTTTCTCTGTGTTTAGAAATAATAATAATAAAAACGTTTCTATTGGTTTTACTTTCCTTTACCACCCGCCAAATTAACTACTTGAAAGTCAGCCAGAGACTTGTGAAACAAGGCTAGGCTATTCCACAGTATTGTGCCTCATTTTAAATTAATAAGGCATTTTATTTACAAATGAAATGGGGCTGGCAGATAGCTTACATTTTCAGCCAGTTATTTCCAACACACCTATGTTTTAGTGTCTCTGCAGTATGTGCAAATATGTGTCTGTGTTTATGTTTACAAATTGACTCTTTCTTACTTGAATGAAGGGTATTATGTAAAATATTTTTCATAAACTGCTTGCATGCGAGTAGCTTTGTCTGTGATATACAATGATTTATTTCTTACTCTACTTCACATGCCACTTGGGAGTTTATGGAATAACGGTCTAGATATTAGTATAAATTTACATTTCATGATGGAGGATCCTTAATATACTTAGAGACTCAGCATGCCTGCATGAAAAGTATTCAGAGGTAATTTAATTGACTGGTGAAGTGTAGCAACTCTTCACATATACATCGAATTTCAGTATCTAAGTATTTCTAATGCTCCTATCTTTGGATTACAGAAACCTCTATGAAATTTATGAAACTACATTATCAGTGAAATTCTACTTACTATCCTAGTCTTGCTCATTTGACAAGCTGATTTAACCTTACTTGATAAACTGTTTGAAAATCTGTGTTCTGACAAAAAAAAAATTAAATGAAAGAGTTTGAAGTCAATTCTTGCCTGGTCATGTTTCTCTTGTTCTCTAGGCAGCATTTGCCATACATATTGACTTATAATAGCCCCGTACTGGAAGATAAGCTAAAATCCTGTAGTCCACATGTGAAGACCAGTCTGGGCAAGTAGCGATTGCAACAGTGCAACATTGAATATCACTACTTGAAACTGATCTTGAGGGATTTAAGCAGAAAGTAAATACACACAGATCATTTCATTTGTTTGTTGCAGGAAATTGATATTATCTGTATTTGTATGAAAAGCGACAATTCTGTCATTAGCCTCAGCCCTGAAAGTGATGTAGACAGGGAGAGGAATTACATTTAATTAAACTACTAGTAACATAGAT
Organism: Apaloderma vittatum; assembly: GCF_000703405.1. Lineage (NCBI taxonomy): Eukaryota > Metazoa > Chordata > Aves > Trogoniformes > Trogonidae > Apaloderma > Apaloderma vittatum. Next base: position 37,905 of record NW_009694921.1, read on the forward strand.
TTATAGCTGTAATAAAATACTCAAAGTGTCTATGTTTATCATTGTCTCTTTAAGAATTAAGCACTATCTTGAGCTTTATCTCTTCAGTGCATGGTAATATACATACAAGCCAACAAAATATAAACCTGCCACTGTTCTAGTCACTCTAGATGCCCAATTTCCCTTTTAATCTTGTTGTACAATGAGTATTTTAATTCTCATCCTTGTCATGATTACTGTGGATTTTCACTTCAGTAATAGGAAATAATTTTATAATATAGATAGACCTAAGAACTACATGATTTTCAACTGATTTTTTCATCATTTTCTTTTAATTGATGAGTATTTACCACCTTAATACAACAGATGCACATGCTTCTGTGGTCGTTCTTGAAAATTTCTGGGAGGGATTGGTGCATGTGGAGATTGTCAATTTCAAAGTGAGGTTCTGAATGCTGAGAGACAAAAAAAATCCTAGACTTTGCAGAGCTTAAAACTGGTGTGAGCAAATAGACAATAAGGCACTAATTGTAAGGAAAAGACTTTTTTTTTTTTTAGCTCAGCTGGGATTTTGAATATGTAGCAATGATGATAAGAACATGATCATTCCTGATGGAGGTGTTGTTTAGAGGGTGTTTATAATTAGACAGAGATTTTTCCAATGCTTTGTCCTGTCCAATTTGTTCATTTTGATGGAAGAATCAATAGTGCTAGTCACAATAATTGGGAAAATTAGTAGCAACTGGTATAACACAATATGCATGTCCTCCGTGTTATAACTGGCATTTAGGCATAGCCTTGGCAGAGTGGCAGCGCATATGTAGAGGCTGGAGACTCTGCAAACTGACAGTTGTTTAGATTTTGATAATTCTTCATATTTAAAATACATTCAGTGTAGCTGTGAAAACAGATGAGGAGACAGGGAAGCTCCAAAATTGACAACATCTCTGATAATGATAAGCATCTCGCTGCTAATTGAAGGTCTACGTGCATAACCTGTGAATGCCAGTTTTCCTGGTTGTCATTAAGATGTTACTTGGGGGCTTGAAGATTTCACTTTACTGCAATCACTTATACTGAGGCTTTAGAAACACAAAAGATATAAATGGAAAAATATCTCAAATGAAAACCTGAAACATATTTTTTGTGATTATGTAACTAGAAGTAAAATAAATTTGCTTTCTTTTCCCATCCCTACTACTTGAGGTATCTGTCTATGAATGCTCTTCTTTACAGAAAGAAATTTTGATTTACTAGTGAATGTGAAAAGAGAGAAATATCCTTTTAAAAGGATGAAAAAACTAAATTTTAGATTATTTTTTCTCTTTCTACTTGCTTCTGCTTGTGGAAAATGAATAATTCTGTGACAGTACTGAGGCAGGGAGGCATTTGACTATGCTGGGAATCCCAGATATGAAAGAACACAAGCACATAAGCATACCTAATTGATGAAACATCCCACAGCATGAAAGAATGAGAGGCAGTTCTATGAATCATAGAATCATATAATGGCCTAGGCTAGAAGGGACCTTAGAGATCATTTATCCCAACCTCCCTGTCATGGGCAGGGGCGCCCCTCAACTAGATAAGGCAACAAATGGGGACCGAGCGGGGATTGAACCTGTGACCTTGGTGTTATCAACACCACGCTCTAACCAACTGAGCTAACATATATGCTTCAACATCTATTAATTCACATTGTGGCCACTGCTTTGTTCCCAGCCCATTTCATCAGCGAATGACTTTTTATTTACTAGTGGCCAATGTAAAGGGGATGAATGCCTTGTCATAAGTACAGCTTTTACTTTTTTTTCCTCACAGTATTAATACTTCAGTGTTTGTTATAAAGCTGTACCAAAAATAGGTAATTTACTCGTTTCACTTTAAGAGTTGTCTTACCATATCCTGGAGAGGCAGCACCTTGAGGAGTGTGTTCAGTTTTGGGTGCCTCAGTATAAGAAAGACACTGAGGTGCTGGAAAGGGTCCAGAAAAAGGCAACAAAGCTGCTGATGGGGCTCAAGAATATGTTTTACAAGGAGAGGCTGAGGGACTTGGGATTGTTTAGTCTGAAGAAAATCAAGCTGAGAGGAGACCTTATTGCTCTCTACAACTACCTGAAAGGAGTTTTTAGTGAGGTGGATGTTGGTCTGTGCTCCCAAGTAATAAGCCATAGGACAAGAGGAAATGGCTTCAAGTTATGCCAGAGGAGGTGTAGGTTAGATATTAGGAAAAACTGCTACACTGGAAGATTTATCAAGGACTGGAACAGGCTGCCCAGGGAAGTGGCTGAATTGCTGTCCTTGGATGTATTTAAAAGTCATCTAGATATGGTGCTCAGGGACAGGGTTTGGAAGTGGACCTCGTAGAGTTAGATAATAGTTGGACATGATGATCTTAAAGGTCTTTTCTAACCACAATGATTCTATGTTTCTATGATTTGAAGAGATGATAAGAAAGCAGACTGAAGAGAGAGGGGGAACATAAGAACTAAAAATGTATTCTTATAACTCTTGGCCTATTCTCTCAGGGGAAAAGCAGACTCCAGCACAATTTTTGGAATTAGATGGCATATTTTCATAGTGTATTGCACTATGAAAGCTCATGTCTGGAATCACTACAAAGACTGTAGTTCAAGAGTATGTATTACAAAATTCCCGGAAGATGCACTCTGCACTGGGACTGGTCTAGAAAAGTCCTCAGAATCAAAGGCCAGTTCCTGATGAATAACCTCCCTCTCAGCTGCATTTCTAGCAATTGCTTGGGTATTAAATGGTCTATGGAATCCTTCTAGCATGTTATATACTGGCTGAATTCCATCACAGAAGTGATAAGAGGGTACATGATGTGATTTTGTTGAGGGGCAGATTTTAGAAAGGAAATACATCATAGAATACAATGTTTGTGTAGTTCTAATAATATATTGATGTAATAGAGAGCACTTAATGCTACCTAGTTAATGGTATTATCAATTTACCATACATTTTTAGAATCAAAACTAACATTTTTATTTTTATCCTCATGCTATTACTTCTAGAACCATTTACATGATATGTACATCTACTCTTTACTTTTTACAAATAAAAGTAAATAAAAGTTCTCCAGTGCATAGATTATGAAGGAAGGAAAACGTTTTCCATGGAAGTAGAGGGAATTCTCAGTTCCATCCCTCAACACTATTTAGACTTGCAAACAATGTGAAGAAAATTTACGTTCTAGTTTTGTGGCTAAGCTGTCTTATATGTAAAAGTTAAGAAGGAAAATAAGTCAGATGAGATGTCAATCAGAAGCTCTTTAAGCTGTAATGATAAAGAGGATGAAAGTCTGTTCTAATTTTAATTAATGTTAAGGGGACATAAGGCAAAATTCACATTAACATTGTGAGTCATCTTGAACATTTATTGTTTTCTGGCAGTCTTAGTCAGCAGTCTATTTGAATCAGTCAATCTTAGAAAACTTTATTGTGATATATTGGTTTGATCACTTTCCTAAATCTGTTTGGAATAAAGCCATCATTTAGTAAAATACAGAACAAAAGCATCTGAAGTATTTCACTGGGAAAAGGAAAAAAAAAAAGGAGAGAGAGAAGACAGAGTAGATAAAATACACCAAAAAATTAAATTTTATATCTATATACCAGTAAGGAATATGAAGTCATGCCAGAGTGACCAAATGTGATCTTTCTTTGTTAATATATTATACAACTCCTAAAAGTACCCTATATTCTTTAATCTGTCTTTGAACAGAAAGTACCTTTTCTCATAGAAATCAGAATGTACCTAGAAAACTTTATGCTGAGATTCACCTTGAAAGCTGCCCTAACAAATTGTACTATAATATCATAAACTAACAAATCATAAAATTTCACCTCTTCCCTTGTGTTGCAGTCATAAGATATCTTAAAGGGTTAAAAACAACAGAGGAAAAATTTTCAGAGCAAGTTCAAGTCACTTGTGCAGTTAATTTTTTCTTGTTGAGTTCAGTTCTCAGTATTGATTTTTGATTGGGGCAATACATTGCAGGGAGCTGAAATTTTGGCTGTTAAAAACATCTGCCTTCCTTTGTTTTGTTTATCCTAGTATGGACAGTGCGTATCTTCATACAATTATAATATGTGGGTTTTTTGTTTTAAATAGTGGAAGGAATGTGAAGTACTTCAGGGTTTAGTTACCTAAAACGAAATAATAAACTTCAAAATCCCGGGTCAATTTTTGCCTAAACTTCTGACTCTGCATCCATATAATACTTAGACTTTGCATTCATATAGTATTAGATGCAACCCTAGTACCTAAGTTTGTGCACTCAACAATCCACATTGTGAAATGACACAGTGAAATAACTCACATTCAGCCCCAGAAGGACTCCCCAGTGAGGTATTCCCATGCCTGTGGAGCCTGGGCTGGAATATTTCAAGACTTGCTTCTCAGATAGACACGATACCAGCCTGACAGGAAACAGGAAAATTATAGCTGCAGTTATTAAAACTATTGCAAGACAAGACTAGAACTAAACTTCTCCCTGTTCTCCTTCCTTCGAGAGTGATGCCCAGTGATGAAGCAAGGAATTCCTCCTCTGTCCTTCTTGCAATAATGGAATATTCCATCACGTTTGGATCATCTTATTAGCAAAGGATGAGATGGTTTCATCTTGGACGTTTTTGCCACACTGTTTAGGGCAGCCCTGTCAGAGGTGACAGATGAGAGTTCTTGTGCTTCCAAAGTACGAAAAGCAGCTTGAATCTTTCCTAATGAATAAGAAAGGAATGTATTTCTTGCTTGGTGTCTCATTTCAGGAGAGAGAGCTGATTCAGCACTGCTCTTCAGAGTATAATTTATGGCTCCATCCCAAACCAGAGCCAGATACCTATATCCAGATGCACCAGTGAATCTCTTATACCGAAAATAAGGGCTTATTTCTGTCCAGAATTTATCTTTTCTTAAGTTAAAAGGTTTTGTGCTTTCTTAGGTGGCTTTCATAGCTACTTACTTTAGATTAATATGTCTGCATTCTGTTCAGAAAAAGTTCAAGGCATCAGCTTAACTTAGTTTCCTTGTAGTTTGTGCAGAATTTTCTGGGAAGTCTTTAGTACCATTTCATCTAAATAAATTATTATAACTACATTTCAATATTCTATTGTGCTTGACAACACAAAAAAATCCCTGTATTTCAAAGTGATTAAGGCTTTCCTCTTAGCGACCGAACTTATTGGGATATGAAAGCACAATTTCAGTTTATAAAGAATTACAGAGTATTGCACAGAAATATAGAGATTAGAATGAAAATTAAATTTAAAATGTAGAAGCCAGAGAATAACAAAGTAGTAAGTGAAACACTCTTAAAGCATCAAAATGATCTGTGGGAGACAAATTTAATACATTTGATATCAAGTTCCTCAAAACTTGGCAAGTAATCTAGTGAGTAGTATTAATTCTGGAATATCTCTCTCATGCCCCAGTATAATCAGATTTAGCCAAATATAAAGCCTTCATGAGGGGAAATTGTGGTATTTCAACACTATGATATTTATCCTATAGTCTAGTAGCTGTGATGCTTCCTTGAAGATGAGGCACTTTTTTTTCACAATCTGCCTCTGAATAAAACGTATCAGAGGCCTGAAATCAAGTGTGCCTTGTGTAAAAAACCCGCATGTAGCAAGGGCCATGACTATCTCTGTTTCGTCTTATAGTAAAGAAAAAAAGGGGAAAAAAAATGGTTTGAAAGTCCTTCCAGGGCTATGTTTTTCAGATCTGATAAGTTACTGTGCAACATTTCAGTTCTGATTTGTTGATGGTTTTAGTCAACTGCTATAATGAAAGCCTAACTAACAAAACCTATGATGACTATGAATGGCTATAAGTAGCAGGTGCACAGAGCCAAAACAGAGTTTCTTACAAGTCTTTGAATATGTTAAGAGTTCTTTGGGAATAAATGTTGCCCATCAGTTACAACACTGAGGGTAACACTGTGATACATGCTATGTAGCAGGCTTGCCACAGTGCTTTCAGCACTATTTTGATTGGAGTTTTTCCCCAGAGGAAAAGTAATTAGAAACCTATAAACTGTCTTCATTAATTCTTAACATTACTTGTACTGATGATGGCAAATAGCCATAGCATTCATTAGTTTAGAGAGGGAAACAGTATTCAGCAATATTTTTTAAAGCCACGCCTAAATTGTAAAACATTAGTCAAACTGTCAAGCACTGATTCAAATAGCACCTGCTGCTGACATTGAACATTATAAAGTTCAGATAAACATCATGACAAAGAAGAAGAAAACAGTAAAATTTGCTCACTTCTCAGACTTAATGCTATGGAGTATTTTTTCATATAAATTTTTCACTGGGAAAAAAACCCAACAAAACAACGACAGATTTCAGGTAAAAAAAAATCCCCAAACTAGAAAAGTATAGAATTAAATTTTGTCTTCCAATGCTGAAAGGTAAAATGGAATTGTCAGGAGCTGATGATGAATATAAAGCAAATGGGGAGGGAAAAGACATACTAAATTTCTTCCCATCTGGAAAGTTACCCACACAAAGAGCTGTCTAGTTCAGCCTTATCAAAATGCCACTCATCAGAATATGGGAAACATATCTACCAACACAAAATGTGCAAACAACTATGCTGTCACTTTTTGATTGAGGCATTTCCAAACACAGGTTAGCATTGTGTTATATCTATATCTTAAGCTATTTCTCTGTGTATCCTTGTTCAGGTGGAATTTAATACTGTTTGAGTGCAGAGAACAAGGAAAAGAAGATTATGCAGGAGATGGATGAGTGTATTTCAAATTGCTGTCCTCTTGTTTTCTTTCACCAGGATGAGATGCATGAATTAATATTTAGTAGAAGAGGAAAGCAAAATGAGAGGAGCACAGATTTCCACATAGGTCCATAGTATTTCTCTCTGTAATAGTCCCCTTGCAACGGCTTGAGACCCTTCTTCCTGTGGTTACATAAGTAAAACAGTTAGATTCAATAAACATTATTCTACACTGAAAAATATAAGCTTGATGTATAAATTAGATTGCATAGTTCATTATTTCTGTTCTATCTTCAAAAAAAATGATGTTAATGTTTGGTAAGCTTTTTGCTAGCATCAGGTGAAAGATTTTCAAACCTTTAATGTTCAAAGAGCTATATTACTAGAAGAAAAAAAAGAAGATTTTATATAATCTATACCTATGCCTCAGGGTAGGGTTCCCTTCTGGGAATGTTCTAATAAGCCTGAAAGAATGAAAAACAACATGTGTTGTATTTTGGTTTCCACGTACTGATTAGAATATTGTTCACACATTACACAAATGGCCATTTCTTTTTATTATAAAAATGTGAAGCATTTATTTTTGAGAGAGAACATGTTGCAGTAAATGAATCTCCATAGTGGATGTTATCTACAAGCCAAAAATAATTTCCCCATTGTATATGTCATGATACTAGTACTGTGATTGCATATAATGAGCATAAATGTTCCCTTTTGTATCTTGCTTCACTTGAGGGGACATTTCCTGAATATTTGGCACATGACTGTAGTAAATGTTGAATGGGCTATAGAGAGGACTCTTGGCCTCCTGCAGGATCTGGAGGTTTTGTGTGTTTTTTTTCCATGAGGAAAGCAAACTGTCTTCAATATATAAGAACTGTTGAAATGCTTCATGCTGCCGTTAAACTAAGTTTTAAAATAAAAGAGAGTAGATTTAAATTAGATACAAGAAAGAAAGTTTTTATGACGAGGATGGTGAAACACAGGAACGGGTTGCCCAAAGAGCTGGTAGAAGCCCCATCCCTGCAGACATTCAAGGTCAGATTGGATGGGGCTCTGAGCAACCTGATCTAGTTAAAGGTGTCCAAATTCACTGCAAGGAGGTTGCACTAGGTGACCTTTAAAAGTCCCTTCCAACCCAAAACATTGAATGATTCTATGACTCTAAGTTCTGATTGTTTTGAGGTGTACCTCACCAACATCATTTAGATGGTCTTGCATTTGCCCTTCTTTTTATGAACTTTCTTAGGAGTACTAATGATTTAATAAAAACTTCAAGATACATCTTCTGATTATAGTGAGAAAAGGTGATATCTTTTGTCAGGATACACTTTTGTAAGTCCATGGCATGCTTTCTCAAATCAGTAAGGCCCTAATTATAGACTCTATCTCACATGACCAGACTCTTCAGGATGCACAGATCTTTTGATGAGCAATAGTAGTGAATTCCAGTGAGGCCAAGTTACTCTAGTTACTAGTCTGTAAGGCACAGCAGGTACAGGGAGACCAGACTGAAGCTGAGACTGAAAGTGTGCTGTGGCTTATCTTTCACACAGGCCACTACTCCATGATTCTCATTTACAGAGGCACTACAGATACTACTGAAGTTGAATCCTCAGGGCATAGATAACATCATTGTCAGTTTTTCTAGCTGAAGGTCAAGGGCCTGGAAAGGACAAGGATGTCCTGGATGTTCAGGCCTAGCTATGTTGGTGGTATTTCCAGGTAGTGGCTTCTTACGCCACAGCATGAAGGTGTGAGAGAACATGGGTACTCGGACTGAGGTCACAGCTGAATGAGAATGTCCACATGGATAAAGATTATTTGTGACCAAGCTTACTGAGTGATAGCTGCCTCACGAAGATCAATAAAACCAGATGACTTTTCCATACTAACTTGCTGAGAACTTTAAATTAATTCATACCATTATTATTTAGAATTTTAATCAACCTGGCAGAAGGCATGAGAACCAAAAGTGAGAAGACTACTCATATCATAATGACATGATGGAGAAGAAAGTCAGTAGTAAATCAAACTGATGAACATCTTATATGAATACTTATTAATGTAAGAAATGTAAACAACAACATCTTATGATTATGATCACATATATGACTTAGCTGGCATAAGAGAAATTTGGCAAAGTCAGATGACTGGAACAGCAACATAAACAGCACTGCTTGCCCAGGAAGAACTGGCTAGTGAAAAAGGAGGAATGACAGAGCTTCTGGGTGATGAAAGTACTCTCTTTGAGTTCCCTGAGAAATTATACCTGCCAAAAATCTGTGCCAGATAATAAAATGAGAGAATATGGGTACTAGGACTGAGGTCACATCTGAATGAGAATGTCCACATGGATAAAGACTGTTTGTGACCAGTTATTGGAGTCCCATAAAGTACAGATCTTACATCTAATGAAAGATTTAAACTACATGGCCAACCATTCAGAAAGAAACACAGTAGAATTCAGATTGACAAGCCAGTTTTGGAATATGTAAGTATTTTTTTTAAAAGCAAAAAAATAAAAAAAATAAGCAGTTAAAGGACAAAATAAGTGTTCATAACCTGACGCTTTTCTCTGACTGAGTGGATCTGTATAAAAAAAAATGAAATTGTCATGCAACTTACATAAACATTATGAAAAGAAATTCACAGATTTAATAAAAGAGATGATAGAGACATCAGTAGAATGAAAACATGAGAAAGGTGTATTTGTACCTTCATGCATCTAGTTTAAAAAATCTGCCCATAAGATAAACTTTTCAGAATTGCCTTAATAACTTTACTAGTGCAACAAAGGTAGTCAGGCTATTCCACTAAACAAGGCTGGCTCTCAGATAGTTGATGTGCTCTTTCTTCAAATAAGGAAGGAAGGTGACATTTGCCGCTCAAAAAAAGAACGAGTCCATTGGCAAATGGCCAGCTGAGAGGCAGCTTGAGGTAGACTTAATGACACCAGTCATAGCCTGTACAAGAAAACTCATAGCCAATTATTGATATTACAAGATTTCTTAGCAAAAATATTTCTTGGTTATTCCAAAAATTTTGAGAAGAATGATTATAGTTTGTGTGTCTACAATTGTGAACAATTTAAAGGACCTGAGGAAAAAAATCATAATCATTCAATATGAGCAGTTTTCTATAAATGAGGTAACAGTCTATCACCATTTGAAACTAAAAGGAAATGGAAAAAATTCTAACATCCTAACAGTTTTCAAATTGTGGTAGGACAGGAAGAGGCCAAGACAGAAACCCAGAACCCACATCTGATTTTGCCAAACTTTTGAGAACAAGATTTGTTCATATTATATGAGATCAGTCTAATGGTTTTTGCTTCAGTACAGCCTGCAAAATGTGACTAATTATCTCCCACAGCTCTAAGAAACTCATTTCCCAAAGGAATGGTGACAATAAAACTTTGTCCTTATAGCACTTTGCATTTGTGAGTCTAGAAAAGATTTATAAATTTCACTAATTAAGTCTCACAAACCTCAAGAGAACAAGTAAAGCAATAGTTTACTAATTTTTATGGATGCTGCAAACCCAACTAATGTGACTTGCCAAAAGGTCACACAAAGTCAGAGACAGAGCTAGAAAGAGATCAAAAGACATCCTTCTTTCTTGAAGGCCAGTGGTATAGGAGTGCCAGCAAACAAAACTTTTCTGTTGCAGTTCAGATTAAAGCATGTCTGTATCCATTAAAATGCCACTGAGCAATCTTACTATAGTTTTCATTGTATTTTTTTGCCCTTCTTTATATATTAGAGTGGAAATAGGAATTTTCTGTAGTTTAGGTTTAATAAGCTAACCTTTTGCAGGGCGGTTAGAATAAGTTTGAAACTATTTAAAAGATTGTTTAGTATGTATTTGTAGTGTCGTGTGAGAATGTATAGCTTATTAATCATAAGGAGGAAATAAAGGAAGATTATAAAGGGGAATTTGTGACCTTCAAATGCATGCTGTAGTAAGAGACACTGTTTTAAGTAGCAGGCATGTGTGATACTGTAGTAAAAGATTCACATCCCATTCCTACAATCAGGGAAATTTTGGTTTTGATATAGCTGCTGGAACAATTTAAGGTATCTGTCTGTGTATCACTGAAGAAAGTTAGTTAACTCCTAAAATGACTATTTTACTGAATGCCTCAAAAGTAGTTCATCATAAACTGAAAAATTCTCCAAGAGAAATCAGTCTGCTTGTCTGGATGAAGCTGCAGATTGGACTGTGGCCAAACAACAGTTAAGCTAAGAAGGTCACATGAACTGAAAAAAAACCTTTCAGGTTAAAAAAAAAGGACTGGAAGGTCCCTCAGGAAAAAGAACACATTTTTTAAGTTTCTGGTTCTTACTTATGTCTGCATTATATACTCATATAATTTCACCAGCATTCACTGAGTTGGAGATAAAATAATGAAGAAAAGCAATGAAAGATTTCTGTTTACTAAAGAGAAGCTCATCTGAACAGAAGTACCACTTAAGAGAAAACCAAACTTGGTTGCAGGAGTGAGATAATTACACCTCGATTTGAAAGAAAAGGCATGTGCAACAGAATGCTGTGGAATTCCAGGGAATGATCTGATCTACACGCCCAAAAATTCTCAAGACTGTAGGAAGAAACTGAGGGGAAAACACAGATATATACAGATGGCTTAGTCTTTTTTCTTTGGATGCCTATCTCTTGCTAAAGAGGGGAAAATATCTGTTCTTTGTTGTACAAAGCTTAATGTACATTTTACATGAATGAATTTAAAAATTGTGTGTCCATGGCACTGAAACTGTGGGAACATAATAGATCTCATACCTGTGAAAAGACTAAATGACAGACAGATAATGGCTTTTTTGTGGTGTCTAATGCAAGCTACTGGGACAAAGAAAAGTCAGAGATGGTGACCTAGAACAGATCTTATTCTAGGGAAGTGGCCTCAAAAATTATGTTTGAAATGTTTACAAAGAAAGTGTAGCAGTGATCAGTTCCAGATTGGGAGGACAAATGTCAGCTAATTGTCATTTGGTCAAAGGGAAAAAAGGTTAGGACTAGCTCTTCCACAAACAGATTTTTTGAGGGAGAGCTGGTTTTCCCAAAACAGAGGTAGCAAATCAAGTTAAAAGTTGTGTGCCCAGACCGTTGAAAGTGTGGGTAGGAAAGCAGAGTGGATAAACCAGAATGACTGAATTCATTCTTTATTTCCTTTTTTTTAAATTATTATTATTATTTTTTTTGTATTTTATACTACCGATATACCCACAGCAACTTGAGAAGCACTAGCTTGGAGAGCTTTGTCAAAGCTGTGGCAATTGTCCTACAAATTTTGCAGGAATTTGCAGTAAATAGATATTCTGTGGAAAACAACAAAAAAAATCAGCACTGTGCATTTGTCAGTGACTGCCTATAAGCATGGGCCAAATTTCTCAGCTTTTTCTCACATTAAAAAAGCATTAAATCAAAAGGCCATCTTGCTTGCAGTCAAGAGTTACTCATCCCAAGGATTATAAAAACAGGATCCTAAATTAGATATTGACCTTTTAGCCTGATATTGAGAAGATGGGTTATTTAGTGGTAGGAGGAAAATGAAAGCAATTTCCTAGTCTCAATCCCTCATTCCTCTTTAGATGTGAATACACTCTCATACAGAGAAAAGAAAATTAAAGTTCTGTAAAATGGCTGAAAATAATTAATCTTAGAGTGAAAGGATGAAAACATGACTTACTCTTAGTAATTTGCTTTTCTATGAGTAGGTTAGACATTTCAAAATCTGAAATGCTAACTCAGATGGGAAGTTGTTAAATGCTGTCCATTTACATCAAACCATTTCTCTGCTCCAGCATAAACCAGTCATAAATTATGAATATCTGTGACATTCTATAAAACTTAGTGGGGGATTTTTTGTTTGCTGTTAGATTTAAATCTTTGGTAAGATATAAAAATATAAGCATTAAACTATTGTGTTATGCACAGGAAGACTCTTGATTTCTTGATAGGTTTTACAATAATTTCTGTAGCTTACTGTTCTAAGGCCTTGATTTGCCTTCTAAATCACAGGTGCACATTACCATTACCTTGTAACATCAGCTCCTTCTATGCATGTGTTTGTGATTTGCATGTCCTCTAGATGATAGAACAGATACACCTGCGTGCTGAAGGGCTGAATTAAATCATTAGTCAAGGCTTATGTCAGGCTACTTCAGGCCCCAATACAGCATTTGGTTGTAACCATCTTGTTCTTTAGGTGCTTCTGTGCTTCTGTTGCCTGAGTTATTTTGCTTCTTTCAGCAGAACATCTTCCCTGGACGGAAGCAGTCATATGCAGTTTGCTAGGTCACCATCAACTCAGACAGGGAGAAATACCTTTAAAGACATGAGTATTTATTCAGTAATAGTGTCTACTTCAAGAAATAAACTTAAGTTTGTTTGCAAACTCTGTTGTTAGGTTACATGCAGTCATAGCCTAGTGTTTCATTTGTGCAGGATAATATGTATTTAGTAGGCAGGAACAATGGATTCTAGTAAATCTTTTCAGTTAACACACCCACATTCCTAAAGGAGACTTCAGAGGAAATATTACCTAGAAGTATAATGCCAACACAAGCACAATTAGGTCTATTGTCTACAAAGGAAACCAAGAGTAATAAAAGAAGATATGCTAAATCTAGAATTATACGTGTAATAGTGTCATGAATTATAACTGAGAACCTATCCAGACGTTTGAAGTCCAAGTCAAGTGCTGATCCATATAATCACTCTTATTAGCTCTGCCTCACTAATCCCAGTCTCTGCAGAAAATTGTTTACATGTATTCCTTAATTTCCTATCAAGAAAACATTAATCCATTAACTCTAATCTTTGTATACTTTTCTCTTGTTACTCATAAAAAAAACAAAAAGCATAACTGAACATAGAGCAACTTGTTTTTTCAGCATTTGTTGAATTAAAGAAAGATGATAGAAGAACAGAGAAGAGTTAAGTCTCTCATTCTCCTTTGTTTGTATTTTGAATATTGTTATTATTTGATCAGCTTTAGAAATCATAGAATCATAGAATATGAATGTTGGTCTGTTCAACCAAGAAACAAGTGATAGACAAGAGAAAGTGGGCTCACGTTGCACCAGGGGAGGTTTAGATTAGACATTAGGAAAAAAAATCTTTATTGAAGAGTGGTGAGGCATTGGAACAGACTGCCCAGGATAGTTGTGGAGTCACCATCCATGGAGATGTTCAAAAACTGTGTAGACCTGGCACTTCAGGATGTGGTTTAGTGGTCAGGGTGGTGTTGGTTTGACAGTTGGGCTTGTTCTTAGAGGTCTTTTCCAATCTAGATGATTCTAAAATTCTATAACCGCTACTCAGGCAGGGACAAAAGTAGTAATATACACAGTGAAATGTCCACATAATGCACGATATGGAAAGGCAGTAATACAACAAGATCTCATGTAATTCTAAAACTTCTCATTTAAATGAAAGGTTACAGCTTATTTAAAATGACAAATTCCTTGGAGAAGAAGACATATTCAGAAATAATTCTTTACGTTGTTCATTTACCTAGAATATTATTTTTAATGTGTAAACATGAACAATTTGATTTACTGTTTATTACTTATGCATAAAACATACTGAACTAAATTGAAAAAATATGCCATTATGTTTTCAAATCGAATGGAATTAAGTAAATAAACATAATTAATGGTTTCTCTACTCTTTCCTTAGTTACCTGCAAGGGATTGATTAGATAATGCAATTGCCGAGGGTCAACACACTTCGCTGACTGTGCACATATACATGAGAATATATATAAAAACAGATAAAGCAAGCTAAATTAAACCAAGGAAAAGTCCAGCTAATTATAATGATTTATAAATGTTGCAATGTTTATCTTTACTTTTATTACAAAGTAGAATACAGTTTAACTCTTTTTTGATATGTCTAGAAGGTATTGCTCCCTTGAGAAAATGTTATTTAAAACACTTCCAAGATGCTTCAGCCTGGTTTAGCACAACTGTGATGATATCATTACCATCGTTTTATGCCATACTAAGAAGGGACGATGTCATGCAGTGCAAAGCTATCTATGTTGAAAGGTGATTTTTGGAAATGTGCTCCATGCAGCTTGGCATATCTCACTAAACATAATAAGGAATATGTATGTCTCATTTATGTGGGTCACGTGCAAGATCTTCCAGCTGCTAACATGTTGTGTTCAAGGCGAAATGCAAGCCAAAGATCCTTACAGTAACTGCTCACATGCATGAACTTTTAGTCACAACTCAATGTAACAATTTCCATAAGATTTCTTATTTCTGTTTGAGAATAGGTGGTGTGATGTCTCCCTGTGTCTCTCCCTGTGATTTCTAGAGAAATACAAGTGGTACTGAACCGTTGATTAATGGTCCCATGGAAGTGAGGAATTCCTGATCTAACGGGAGAGAAGCTAAACTTCACTTTGCTTGTTAAAGGATACATTTTGGAGCAGGATGTATGAGTATATTAAATGCTTACATTTTAACTATGACAAAATATGATAATCTTAAGCAAAAGTGAGACTCCTCACAGTTGCATGCTTGTTCTATCAATTGCAATTCATTGCAAGAAGCAGTAATGCAAAGGAAACATCTGCTCAGTGACGGGCAGGCTCTCTGCTCTGTCACCTGCAGCACAGCAAGCTGATGTACCCCAAGATTTTAAGAGAAGTTTGTGTATTTTTGTCCTGCACCAGCAGTTTTGAAAATAAAAGATCACAAATTAACATTTTCAGGATATTTTGATATAATGACAGCTACCTAAATCTTTGAATAATTGATCTTATTTGAGACATAACAACATTTTACAAACACATAAAATAGCAAGGTTAAAGAATCATGCCTAAAACAAGCACTCCAGATCACAGACATTGTGTGGATATATTGAGCTGTAACAGGGAATTCTAAGTGTCTCTTGCTTGCTGCAGAGCAAAAAATGAAGCAGACTTGAATGAGCAGACTTGAAGATCTGGCTCTGTCTTGCAGTGTATTTCAAACAGGTCAATGAAAGAACCAAAATACTGTGAAAGATTAAAGAAGATTGGTCATTTTGCTGACAGAATTCAACTTTGTTGTGGAAAACATTACGTTTTTCTCTTTGATCTATCAGATTATCTTATTTCTTCAGCAGGTAAGTCTGCAACTCCATAAATTTTTCTCAAGTGTAACTGATTCTCAGGTCCAGATGGCTAGTTTTACTTTGGTGAACATCTAAAATATATATATTGTTCATTTAATTTGTATTCGTATTTAAAAATATGACACAAACTGTTAAGCTATAAATAGTTGTCTAGTGCTCACCATAGATTTCACACGATGAAGTGATGGCCTTTCTTGGGTACCTTTCTTTCTTTTAACTTATTTTGACATTTGTAGGTTCTGTAATCTGGATCTTGTAGCTGGATTAGTACTTTTAACAGTCTAAAATTAGATCAAAGCAAGCTGATTTTTTTCTCCTACTAACGCTTTATATGTAGAATTTCCATGAATTACCCAAGTGCATATTACAGCTACTTAAACGGCTCTCCAGGGGTTCAAGCACTGCTTTCAAGTGTGGGATGGGACTCAGAAAACATATTATACATCAAAATTTCCCTTAAATCCACTTAGCCAGCTCTGTTTCATTGTTTTATATTTATATATATGAAGTGAATGACACAAATATCCTTTCATTTGCTCATAGAAGCCCTCAACAAGCCCTCAAAGATATGGTTCATATCTATTGAATGTTGTTCCAAATAATAGGGAAAGGAAAGAACTCTTGTTATGAATAGAATGTAAATTAATAGTCTCAATTGTCAGACACAAGCAGCTCTCTGATATTCGATGGTATATCCTCTAGATCCTTGTCTTCTTGTCCCACCTCAGAGAATGTGGTGGGGACTGGTTTTATATCCTCATTTCTGTTTAAATCCTGGTTACTTCTGGAGCATATGCTGATTATATGCAGATGGACATGATGCTTTTACTAAACCTGTAGCCTTTCTGAATGCCAAGTCTGTAGGAGAATAGGCAAATGGTTTTCTAATAATTTTTGCCTTATGACCAACACAAAAAAGCATGTAGATTTGTGGTAATTTATGATAGTGCATCTGCTGAGCTACAGGAGCTTGGAAAATCTATTCCGATAATGGTGTTCTAAACTAAAATTATTATGCATTCATTAAGTTGCAATAAATAGAAGAGCTAATGCATTAACATTAATAGGACTGCTGGAGATATGTACAGTGAATAACAGTATGAATAGCACTCAGATAAATATGAATCTCACTGGGAAATCCATTTCAGCCTAAAGCTTGTAAAAACTGGAGAGTGAGAAAACAATTGACTGATGCTCATGGCAGACTACTGAAAAAATGTGTAACTTGACAATGAACTCATTTCTGGGTGCATCCACTACTTAAAGCTATTTCTAGATAGATAATTAAAGTACATGACTATGGTATATATTCCTCTTATTCTTCAGGTGGTGCTATTTGTATCACTTTTGAAAAAATCTAGCCTAAAAGAGTATGCCTACTCTCAAAAAGAATGTTTTGGTGATATGAGAAAATTTAGACCTAAAATGAAACTAATTGAGGATATCCATAATTTTTGTAACAAAGCTGCAGGCTGTAATTGCTCTAAGTAATTAACTGAAAATTCTATGATTCTATGATTCTATGAAAATGGTAATAAAAAAAACCCTCCCAGATAGTATGTCATTAGGCCTATTTAGATTCTCTTTCATATGAAGTATTGAATAAGCACTTAACTTTCTCATCAATCTAAACTTGAATTTATTGACAGCACTAAGTTTTCAGTTGCTTTACAGAAGGTGTTCACTAAGGGCAAGTAGCTAATTAATATTTGCTTAGCCAGGCTTCTGTTAAGAAATATCTGCTTGTATTTGTCTCAGGTTTAATTCTGTGACTATCCTCTCTCTCTCTAAGTACTGTTAACATTTCTGTTATATTTTCAGGACAAAAGAATATTTGATAAATGAAGAATGCACCTTTTCCCCACCTTTTCCACTTTCAAGCTCAATGTCCCTATGATTTGCAGTACTATATGTTTTCTTGAATTTTGTCCAAAAGAACTCAAATTTTTGGATTCAAGACAAGCATTCTCTTTCAATTTTCAAAGTTGAATTAGGTCAGGTGATGTGTGTAAATGTTAATGAGATGGTCCAACATACTGAAATAACAGATATGCAAGGGAAATAAGGTTAAAAATAAGAGTAAGTCAAAAAGCTTGAAGACACTAGACAAGATGAGATACTAAACAAAATGCATGAATTTGTACACATATGGAAAATAATTAGAAGGATGCAGGTATATTCTCCAGCTACATTCAGACCGCAGTGCGTGCCTAAGAAACACATCTCGGTTACAGTTCTCCTTTCTGTGCCTCCACAGTCATGTATCTGTGTTGTACAATTACATTACAGAAGGCTCTGTAAAATATTGTACAATGAAGATTTTAAATATATATATGTTTTTGGTAATATTATATTGTTCCTTTTCATATTATTATTATTTTATGAAAGCAGAGATACTTTTAAATGTATTGTACAACACCACCAAGAAAGAATTGTTTAAAGTGTGGATTGTTCACATCTACAACTCTCTAAAATTTTGCCCAGCTCAGTAGCTACTAAAAATTCTTAAATACAAATTATCATACACAGTGTCTGTTTCTAAAGCATAGACAACTTTTTAACCAGTCGTGGGAAAACAGGTGAGGTGCCTGAGGACTGGAGGAAAGTGAATGTCACTCCAGTCTTCAAGAAAGGCAGGAAGGATGACCTGGGTAACTACAGACCGGTCAGCCTCACCTCCATCCTTGGAAAGGTGGTGGAACAACTTGTCCTTGGCACTGTCTCTAAGCATGTCAAGGATAAGAAAGTTATTAGGAGCAGTCAGCATGGCTTTGCCGAGGGGAAGCCTTTTATGAAGACATAACTAGGTGGATGCATGGTGGCCATGCAGTTCATGTGGTCTATCTGGATATCCGTAAAGCATTTGACATCATCTCCCACAGCATCCTCATAATTAAACTGAGAAAGTGTGGTCTGGATGACTGAGTAGTGAGGTGGGTCCCTAACTGGTCAAAGGGAAGAAGTCAGAGAGTTGTAGTCAACGACGCAGAGGCTAGCTGGAGACCTGTGTTTAGTATATTCTCTCAGGGTTCAGTGCTGGGGCCAGTGCTTTTCAATATATTCATCAATGACCTGCATGTGGGATTAGAGAGCGCTGTCAGCAAAACTGAGAGGAGTGGTTGACACACCAGGAGTCTGTGCTGCCATTCAGAGAGACCTAGACAGGCTGGAGGGATGGGCAGGGAGAAATCTTATGCAGTTCAACAAGGGCAAGTGTAGAGTTATGCACTTGCCAAAGAATAACCCCATGTGCCAGTATAGGTTGGGGCCTGAACTGCTGGAAAACAGCACAAGGGAAAGGGTCCTGGGGGTTCTGGTGGACAGCAGGATGACCATGAGCCAGCAATGTGTCCTCATGGCCAAGACTGCCAATAGCATCCTGGGGTGTATAAGAAAGGGTTAGCATAGGGCATAGCAAGGGGATAGAGAGGTTCTCCTGCCCCTCTACTCTGCCCTGGTGAGGCCACATCTCAAATATTGTGTCCAGTTCTGGGCCCCTCAACTCAAGAGGGACAGGGAACTGCTTGAGAGAGTCCAGTGCAGAGCCACAGAGATGATAAAGGGAGTGGAATATCTCCCTGATGAGGAAAGGCTGAAGGAGCTGGGTCTCTTTAGCTTGGAGGAGGCTGAGGGGTGACCTCATAAATGTTTATAAATATGGCAAGGGGGAGTGTCAGGAGGACAGAGCCAGGCTCTTCTCAGGGATGTCCAATGACAGGACAAGGGGCAATGGGTTCAAGCTGGAACATAGAAGGTTCCACAAAAATATTAGAAAATACTTTTTCACTGTGAGGGTGACAGAGCACTGGCACAGGCTGCCCAGGGATGGTGGGGAGCTCTGGAGACATTCAAAACCCACCTGGACGCGTTCCTGTGTGACCTACTGTAGGTGATCCTGCTCTGGCAGGGAGGCTGGACTAGATGATCTTTTGAGGTCCCTTCCAACCCCTGACATTCTGTGACTGTGTGTGAAAATGTACCTTACAAAATCTTGTAATCCATGTGTCTTAAGTCTCCTTCATCAGTGTAAGAAATAGCGAAATAATTGTCTTATTTTCTAAAAAGGAGCACTGAGTAACAAATAAAATAGATTTTCAGATTTACTTATTGGTAGTTGAGGTTATCTAATAAGATACCTAATTACTAGGGCCATGTAACTGTGACGTTCTAAATATATGATTTTACTCATGTAAATATTTGGTGCAAATGGATTAGTAAGTTTTTAATCTTGAAGTTATTCTTTTTTCCATTTCATCTTGAATTAGATCTTCTGTATGCAGTCTTAATTTTCCTCCTAATCAGGTTGAAACTGCAGACACTGGGACCTCAGAATTAAAAATAAGGAAATTAAGTGAATGAGTCAATGGACTGGCTTATAGCCAAGACTGCTGCTTTATTGTAACAGAGTTCACATGCAGTAGAGTAGAGCTCAGTTGTTAGTAATTATGGTTGTTCGGAAGTCTCCATGTAAAATAAACTTGAAAACCAGAAATAGCATAAGATGGCTTGTTTTGGACTATCAGCCATCGTCAGATGAAAAATAACTCCATGGACATCCTTCCTATTACATCAGTTGTGCCCAAAAGATCTCAGAGAATATACTGAAATAAACTACATGTATTCAAACTTGCCTGGGACATCTATTGCTTTAGTTCTTTAAAAAAGAGTAACTGAAATCAAGTTGTTTGGCTTAGCACTTGGAGGTGCTTTATCTCACATCTAAAAGGCCAGCCTCGCATGCACAGCTAGCTTGCAGGAAAGAGAAACTGAAATGAAGTAACTTGCTTAGTCTGAGGCCCTGAATATTTGGTGCACAGTTGCCACTCTGCTCAAATGAGTTTGAGGATTTCTTTTACATAGATTCTACACTATAAATGTATATGATTTAGCTGATCACTCCTGTTTCCCTTCATGACAACAAATGGAGGTGTTTTTCAGGACATGTTTCATCTCCTTCAAATGGTGATGAATTCTATTCTAAAAATCCACTTTTTTTCTCCACTTACAGTGAAAAGACCAAGTAGAATTAGCCAAAGTACACGTGAACTATGCTACAGACGTCCCCAGTCAAATGAAAGGGGTTCCACCTTCCAGCTTGAGTAGGTTCCAGGACGAAAAACTATGGAGCTCATGTATGCTAAGGACCATGTAGGATCTCTTCACAGCATCATTTTCTATGGCTTAAAAGAGCCATTCTCTTGTGTTGCTGATGATTTGTTTACCTGGACTTTTGGGCATTTTCACCAGTTATGTTCCTCAAAGTTGAAGACCATTTTTTTAATGTTTATTTAGGTGTCTCTCTATTTTGCAACGGAAAACAAGTGTATTTTAGCCTCTGTGGCTTTTACCTGCACGGTTTCTCATATCGCAATCTGCATTTATAACAGATCTTTTGCAGCACATGAATTTCCAATATCCTGTTGTATTACAGATAACAGCAGTGTGTGTTGCATATGCTCATAAACATCAATAGAAAGTATTTCTGAACCTTATTTGTAATTAGATCACAAGAGAATCACTTTGCCTTGTCTATGAACAAGTACACTTTTCAGAAATTCATTTATTCAATGAATAATGGAAATTATTTTTTGGCTTAACCTTGTTCTTTCCCTCTTCTTCTCACTACTACCCTCCCCACCTCTGCCTCTGAAAACAAACAAACAAGAACCTTTCTCCTTTTTTTTTTTAGTGTGAAAGTTATCTATAAGAAACAGACATATTTAATGAAAACTACTACCAAAATGAAATAATTTCAAAAGGTTGCTGTCAAGCAGCACAGGCAAATAACTCTCTCTCAACTTATCTAATTCATAATAAGTAGGATACCTTTTTACTGTGCATTAGTCTTCCTTTACACTGAGTTAATGTAGCCTATTTAAAAATCATATAAAGTAGACTTAATATTATAATATGAATCAATCCCTTTAACGCTTTATTTCTGTATGAAGATCCTGTCTTTAAGGAAGTAGAAAAATGTCCATAAGTCTCCAAATCTGTCCCCTGACTGGAGGCTTGCAGATTTCCTCTCTTCTGTCTCTTCTATGGCATCCTAAAGCTCAGCATTCCTCCCATCTTTTCTTTTTTTTTTCCCTATGTTCCATTGCTAATGCATAAATATATATATTTTCATTAAAAATTGTGATGGTTCTAACAGTACAGTGATGGATGTTTTGATTACTGAAAATATAACCTGTATCAGTAAGCAGCAGGAAACTAAACTTTAGTGAAGTGACTTGTATATTTTTCTTTCACTTTTAAACTTAATTTAGTTTCCTTATTAAAGCTGCATTACCCAGAGACCAAGTATTGTATGTGGAGTAACTTTGATATTTGCCTATTGTAGATTTCTTTCACAAACTTAACATAGGTATGTGCATTAAATCTCTTTCATTTCTACATCTTGTCTGTTCCAGTTGTCCAATGAATCTCCTTATTAATATATCACTTTTTCTGTTTTTCATTCAAACCTGCATTGAATCTATATAGAGCTTTTAATTAATCTTTAAATTTTCACTGGTATGTAAGACCACACTTCCTTTCCATCCTTATTTTTTCTTCTGTAAGAAGAACCTGAAGCAACTATTATAAATTCATTGAATCCTTGGGAGCCAGGGATATTTCAAATGAAATACTTGCAGTGTTATCATTTTCTATAGTTTGTTACTTTTAATTCAAGTTCTTTCCCCTCTTTCAACTTGATCCAGAAAGTTCTAAAATTCTCATAATTTCAAGGAAATTTCAGGCACTGGATGCACCCACATGTGCACCTGCTCTAAATATGGAGAATTAAAAAAGCCAAGATTCTTAATATAATAATGTTAAAAGCTTAACTTGTGACCTGATTGACATTACAGGGACTTGTCAATAATGCTCATGGCAGTAATATTTATTATCAGATTTATGGGTTTTGGTAGAGACACATAGAATGAAAGGAAGTGTTGCCCTGTTTGTGAAAGATGCATGCTGTTGTTCTCAGGTATATAAATATATTTGGAAAATATATCCGTTGAAAGACTTTATCAATAATAAAACGTATAAGCAAACATTTAGCCATGATGGACTCTTGTTAGAGAAACATACCAGGAAACTTAATGAGGGAGTTTGTGACTAGTTAGTAGGGCTGTTAGAAGAGATTTAGTGTCAATGGGGAACATCATCTGATGAGAAACCTGTCTTATAGAAATTAGATTATTTTAAACCTGAGAAATCTCTTCAGCAACTTCTTGCATTCTGCTGTGAAGGAAGTAGTCAGAGGGAATGTGGTTCTAGACTTCATTATCACAGAGAGCAATTTGTGGACGGTGTGAGGGTAGAAGGCAGCTTGCGTAAGGTGATGAAGAACTGGGTAAATTCATGATTATTGTGAAAAAAGGGGAAGAGCAATAAATTAATGACACTGAACTTTACCATGGTATCCAGAGCTAATCTGAAGAGCTTACAGAGCTTACCTGAAGAATTTATGAAGGACATATAGTGAAGCAAATCCATGAAGGCAAAATTATTCTTATGCACATAAATAATATGTGCAGTAAAATCCAACTTGCTGGTACATGAGCTTTTCTTCACTGATCTCAAACACACAAAAAAATTGTGCTGAATGTAGAAATTGGCATAGTACTTTAGAATAAGTATAAAAATGTATATGTGAGCAGAACCAGCAAGAATAGGACATACAACCTGGAGCAATTAGCAAGGAAGAGCATGTGCAACAAGAATTAATTCCATGCGTATATAAGCATTAGGAGAATGAACAAAGAAAATGGTAGTCTGAAATTCAACAGATAGGAAAGGCAACAACAAATGGCTCTGTAAAATCTTAAATATTTAATATCTTTTTTAATTCAAATTGAAAAAAGAGAGGTTTCAGGAGATAGTAAGTAACTAACACTAGTGAAAAGAAGTTAAGAACGACAGGGAATAAGTGAAAGTAATAAGAAAAAAAAAACAGATTGTGAAGTACCTGAGAGGTAAAAAGATTGCATTATGTCAAGAAAAAACATAATCAAATCAATGGAAAGGTTCAACAGTCTGAAAATAATTAGAGGTTGGGAATAAACAAAGTGGGAAGGAGCATGTATGCGTGCCTTAATTTGACATGTCCATTTATAGCCACTGTTGAAGTTACCAGGTTAAATAGATATTTGTCCTGTCCCAGTGTGGCCGTTCCTCTAATAAAGTATCTGTAGGTGCAGTAGTCCTTCAGAAAGAACTAGGAGGGTCAAAGACCAAACAGAACTAACTGTTGTCATGCACATGGGAGCAGATAGACCTTACACAGGCATGTGTGAACACTAACACTCCTTCATGGGTGAGAACTAAAGCTTTGCTGGAAAGTAGATGGAAAACTGCCTGGCAGAAAGGGACCTGAGCCAGCCGTGTGATTGTCCCCCTGTACTTGGAACTGGTGAGTCCATATCTTGAGTACTGTGTTCAGTTTTGGATGCCGCAATGTAAGAAAGACATCGAGGTGCTGGAGAGGGTCCAGAGAAGGGCAATGAAACTGGTGAAGGATTTGGAGAACATGTCTTATGAGGAGTGGCTGTGGGACTTGAGGTTGTCTAGTCTGAAGAAAAGGAAGCTGGAGGGGAGACCTTATCTCTCTCTACAACTACCTGAAAGGAGGTTGTAGAGAGATGGGTGTTGGTCTCTTATTCCAGGTAACAAGCCGATGGGACAAGAGGAAATGAGCTCACGTTGCACCAGGGTTGGTTTAGGTTAGATATTAGGAAAGATATTAGATATTAGGAAAGGTTTGTCAAAGACTGGAACAGACTGCCCAGGGAAGTGGCTGAATCACCATCCTTGGATGTATTTAACAGCTCAGGCACATGGTTTAGAAATGGGCCTGGTAGAATGAGATAATAGTTGAACTTAATGATCTTAAAAGGCTTTTCCAGCCATGTTTTTGTGATTTGCTTCCAATATAATGGCTTAGCTCAGAGTATTGCGACATCCTTGGCTAAAAAGGTATCAGAAAACCACAATACCAAAAACAGCCAAGCTTGCATATGGAGAATAGTAGAAAGATTGCTTATTTGGATCACTTCTTCTAAAGCAGATACAACTTTAAGAAGGAAGGATGGTGCAGTTGAGATTGGCTGTTTTTTCTTCATAAGTAAATGAAAGGTAATTGCAAAAAGGAAAACAAATAAAATGTCCACTGAGAACAACAATAGAAATGGGGGGAATATATTGCAACAGAAGAGATTTAGAATAGGCATTAAGGACATTCTTTTTTAATTTGATGCAAATGCTTAAGCATTGGAAAAATTTCTGCGAGACTTTGTGGAATTACTGGTGCAAGGAGTACGGCTGTTCTGAATTTTTTTTAAGAATTATTATACCCCACATGTGGTGTTTTTTAATATTATTTGATATAGATTTATTGTTTTTCTAGAATATGTACATAGACATAAAAACTATATTAAAAGTATTAAAAAATGCTTAGTAGAAATGTTATTCTTCTGTTATTAACAATGCAGTTAAGGTTCTAACTTTCATGTCTTCTGAGGGAAAAAAATCACTACCCTCTAATGAACTGCTAAAGAAGAAAACAGAATTATATGATTCCTCCATCAATGAACCTAGTTAATTCTCAAGTCTAAAATTCAAATTAAACTAAAGGAGGTAGGTCAATTGGATACAATTTATCATCTTTGCTAAATGAAAGATAAAGTTATTATATTCACCCTTAGTGGTATTTTTAAGTATATGGTAAAAAACCAATGATCATGCAAAACCAGAAAGATTCTCCATACAAGATGAAGTCAAAACAAACCCATTCTAGCAATAAAACAAAATAAAGGTAATAAAAAGCAAGTCCCTGCATTATTAGTAGAATGAATAACTTCTTTGTTTTCTAATTTCAGTTTACTGTTTAGAAACCAGACCTATCATGTTTAATACATGCTGTAATTCATCTTCATCATATAATTAAATATTTGGATCTATGAGTTAAATTCCAACTACATATAAGAAAAAAAACTTAGGTGCGATTGCATTATGAATTCTATATACCTTCTGCGTAGTTACTGTCAATGTACTATAAAGAATGCTTAGGATACAAAAATAAAGATATCTTGAAGCATTCAATAAATGAAGCACTGTTATTTCAAAGTACACCAAAATCTGAAATATCTTCTTTATTTTAAATACTTATCTTCATTATGTCCAGTATATCTTCTCTAAATTACAAAGTACACTTGTGTGTTTACATGTATGTTCTTACACTTTTTTATATTATATAGTCAAAAGGAACTTTTTCCCATCATTAAATACCACTTTTAATCCTAAAGAAAAGAGAGACTGGAAATTCTACTCTTACACTATTTTAAAAGGAGTGGATGAGAAAGAAGGTTTGATTTAGACATAAGAGGGAAATAAACCAGACACTTCACCATTTTTTCATAATCTTCTTCCCATTATATGTATATATACCTAATAGAAATATATATATATATATAACGTATATTTTATATCAGCAGTATTGAAAGCCATAATTGAGAAGGCACCCCCACCATACTCCCAAGGATGTTACTTCATGGGCAGCACATCATCTTCACTTTTCAAGTCACATCATGATTGTATTTGCATAGGCTTATTTTTGCTTTGTAAACTAGTTCTACATTCAGCTAGTTTTTGAGCTAGTAGTTTTGGTATAGACATCATCGCTAAGAGCACAAGACTTAGACTTGATATATATGGAAAATAAATTCAGAATATTTCTGAATTTCATTTGAAATTTTGTGCTGACATATTCAGGTTTTAAGTGCACTGAAAAAAGAAATCTCAAAAAACATTATTCAGGGAAAACATATTTTATTATTTACTGTTAAGAAGTTTATCTTCAATTACGGAAGACACCTGGCACAATTTCTCACACACTAAACACTGCAGACCTCCCCAGGTGCTGCCAAGGAGTTCCTAATATTTCTTTAGATCAATGTTTGTATTCATGGAAATTAAGATTCTAAACTAAGTTATCCAGAACATATAATTTATACACATTTCTACATACATAAATTAATTACTAATATAACCTCTTTCTTCAACTAATAATTTCAAAACCCAGCCACGATTTAAATTTGGTTTGACTCAAAGTGTAAAACACGGATTACGATATAATGATGTTCTATACATATAAATGGAAGTGAAGGATTAGTCATCTAGTCCTGAAAAGCTTATGTTAACATTTGTTAGACATTAGAGTAGTAGTTTTAAGGGACGAAATGCAAAACAAATTATTCTTCTTTGCTTGAGTGAGTAATGTTGAGTAGAATGCTTGTGAACTCTAAGATCTCTTTCACTGACAGCCTACATTTTTCTTGTTTCTCACATAAAATTTTCAAACTT
The DNA here is from genome assembly GCF_000703405.1 of Apaloderma vittatum. Taxonomy (NCBI): domain Eukaryota; kingdom Metazoa; phylum Chordata; class Aves; order Trogoniformes; family Trogonidae; genus Apaloderma; species Apaloderma vittatum. The sequence continues at coordinate 65,148 of NW_009694921.1, forward strand.
GACTGATTTTTCAAAGGAGTCAGCAAAATTTTGCTTAAATTAAAAGGCATTTTAAGTGTCTGCATGTAATTTGTTGATGAGAGAACTCTGGTTTTAATTTTAAATATCTAACTTTAAAGAACATTAGTGATCTATGGAAATAAGAAATAAATTATCTGTCCGTGAAACTTTTACTGTGTTTTAGTTTGTGCCCGTTGCTTCTGGTCCTGGCACTGAGTACCAGTAAAAAAAGCCTGGTTCCATCTTCTTTACACTTTCCCTCCAGGTATTTATAGACATCCATAAGATCCCCCTGAGTCTTCCCTTCTTCAAGGTGAACAGTCTCCTCTCCATCATCTTTGTTGCCTTTCATAGGCCTGTCTCTGCAATATGTCCGTGTCTCTCTTGTACTGAAGAACCCAGAACTGGACACAGTTCTTCAGCTGTGGCCTCATGAGGGCTGAGTAGAGAGCAGCGGTCACCTCCCTCCCTTTGCTGGCAATGCTTTGCTTAGTGCAGCCCAGGATATCATTGGCCTTATTTGTGGTAAGGATCCAATGCTGGCTCATGGTCAGCCTGGTATTCCCAGGTATTCTTCTTCTGCTGATCTGCTTTCTAGCTGGGTGTCCCTGCAGCATATAGGGCAATGGTACTTTATTTGAAAGTCTACATTTCTCAGGTCTTCTGAGAATGAAGGAAGAACACTCAGATAGTTATTAAAACTTAATCCTAGAGTAAACACATGTATACAGAATATTTTGCTGTCAAAGATCAAAAGCATCTGTGTTTTGTGTAATAGGATTTAATAAAAGTCAGAAAAGAGCTTTTTACTGCAGTAGTAATATTAATGTTTGTATCCTGATTCTACTCCATGTTTTGTTTGGTTCATTTGTTGTTTTTTTTCAATTGCATCAAAACCCAAAGATAATATCCATTTCTAATAGATTGTCAGGCTTCTTTTTGTCTGCACAGTGCAACTTCTTGTACGTCACAAAAATTAGGAAATGTTTTTGCCTGAAAATCTATGGCAGTAACAAAATCCCTGAAAGACTTGGAGTTGGACTCAATGGTCCTTATGGATCCGATATGCTATGACTCTATGACAATATATTGTAAGTGCTAAATCCTTGAAAAAAAGAGCATCATCTAGTCTTGTTTGACAGGACTGCCCTTCTGCACTATGTGTTTGCGTACAGCTGTCTCTAGGTGTTTCATGGTTCTTTTTCCTCCTCGTGGCCACTCAACACCTGGAAATAAAATGACAGGGTCTGAAATTTTATAATTATCCCTCATTCTTTCCCCAGTCTTATTTGTGGCTGTCACTTCTCCTGTTTTTCTTACATTAGCTTTTCTTTTGACCTAAAGCATTTAAGTGAGGAGAAAGTATTCTGTAGAGCTTCAGAGAACATAGCTCAAGGAAGGCAAAACCAATAAAGAGGTACTGGAACCTGTGTTGTAGCACTGAGTATTAGACTATCACACTGTAAGGGATTGCAAAATAGATAGGTAATAAATAGGTAGATTTAGATTACACATCAGGAAGATCATTGCTAAGAGGTAAGACACTAGAACATATTGCTCAGAGAGGAGGCCCCATCCCTGGAGACATTCAAGGTCAGGCTTTGATGGGGCTCTGAGCAACCTGATCTAGTTAGAGATGTTCCTGCTCACTGCAGGGGGTTGGACTAGGTGAACTTTAGTGATCCCTTCCAACTGAATGCATTCTCTGATACTATGATGCTATGATTCTAAATCCAACATTAGCATGATGTGGTTGGTGAACTGGAGTAAGAGTGAGTGGTAATTGACTCTGTATGTTAATACTCCCATATTTCTTTGGGACATGTACATACACACCTTTTCTCATTCAGAAAATCCTTTAGTATCAAAGTTATTGGCTGACATTCACATTACGAAAAGCTGAGTATTTTTACATATAAGATATGACATCTACTAGTAAGTGAAAAGTATTCCCATGAATAATTTAAGACAAACTATACCTGTCAAAGTAAACAAATGAAACACAATTCACAGTGCATTATTCTGCCATTTCTTATTCGTGTATTTACTTCTTCTCTAATTCAAATTCTGTGCTAGACTTGCTGTGATTTGAGAGAATGAGCAAAAATGTCTGTTAGATGACTCCAGAGGTTACTAGTTTTACAGCTAGCAGCCCGTGTACCAATTAGAAAAATTAATGGCATGTAAATAAATCTACACTTTCAGATGAATGACTGTGGTTTTTTTCAAGACTTTGGTCCACTGAAGTTATCACCAGGTGGAACAAAGAATTTTCTCTGAAAGCACTCTCCACATGTGGTATTCATATAGATTTAAAAGTAAAAAAATAGTATCTGAATACTCTTCAGTATCTCTGTCCACTACTAAGGAGTTCACAGATAGGAAAACTGAGGCACGGTGGGAATGGGTAAATGGATAGCCTATAGAGAAAGGTAGTGAACCCAGGTTGCACTGCTTTTTGCAAGTGCCACCCTTTACTTTTCACTCCTGTATTACAAATGGATGTTTTCAGCAATGTGGTTTTTAGAAGATGCACTTATTGTGGAAGAATAGTGATACTGGTTTAAAACTATGTAAACTTTTCCTCATAGTAACATTCTGAATTTTTCTAATCCTTCAATCCTTCATATAGTTCTGATCTTGATGCAGTTTCACACTCTGTTGTAAATTAAAAACACAATTACCATTTAAAAAACAGTATTCTCCTGAACAAATATCACCATGTCTGAATAGTGAATAAATTTAATACTATCAATTTGAAATAATGATGATTGCAGACATTTTGAATCACATTGTCTATATTTTTTTTTTCTCTGAACTATATGGGATTTCTTTTTTTTCTTGGCGGTTTATTTATCCTGCCTACAAAAGATCTAGACATTTTATTTTGGTGATCTGTCCACTGAGCTCACTGACTTAGTCTCCATTCTGACTCTCTTGTCACAGTAGAGTTTCTGATTTATCTGTTTTTATATCCATAAAGATACAGCCTTAACTAAGTGGTCTCTTGCATAATCAGACTGGCTTGAAGTTCACTAAATGTAATCTTGCACTGTGTATCTCAATTAATCTTGCAGACTGTGGCTAATCACATCCCCACCAGGCAGGCTCACATATCTCACCAAGCTGGATTATTAAAATCCATATTTCACGTTAACAGCCATGTGTGGGAGATTAGTTTCTAAGTAGTAAGGCACCTGCCATAAATACCTCATATCTGGTATCTTCTGAAATACTGTTGCTGTCAAAGATGAAAAAGCATGATGTGCATTCAAAACTAGTTTACATTTCTTTTTTATGGGCAAGTGATTTTTTCTTGGGTTCTTTTCTTTGTTCTGATATACCTGAAAATCTTTAAAGCACAGAATGTAATGAAGACAGAATTTGGTGAATGATATATTCTGGAAGGATTGATAGAAGTATGTGATTATATTAACTTTATTCATTTTTATCATTTCAAATAAAAGCTCAAGTGAAAAAACCTGCATTAATTCAGGTTCATACCATTAGTCATACATTAAGAGCTAAATTCCATTTTACAGTGAAACTTTTTAAATCTGGAGTAACTCCAGTAAGCTCAGTTGGCCTAGAAATTGCCTTAGAATTGTCGTTCTACTAATTACATCCTAGGATAAAGCACTTTCCATCCGATCAGTAGACTATTAGCAGAAGATCCAGGCACTGAATCTTGGAGATTCAAGTCTTTTGAGACCGTAAAGGCAACTGATGTTACACTTCATGCCCCATACTTTTAAAATGCAGAATTTTTGTTTAACTCCCTGTAGTCCTCAATACAATTGCTGTACTAATGCCTGGGATTTGCAGTAAAAAGACCCAGCAGACCTCACTTAAAAGATGTCTTTGGTTTAACAAGCCTTCAGAAGAGTAAAAAACGTACAGCTGCAAGCAAACAGGCTTCAATCTGTGAATATGATGTTCTGCTTAAAGGAAGTACAAGAGATTAGCGTGTTTATTATTTTCCCAATGCACAGCTCCTTCATGTAACTCCTCATTCCCATGGGAGCATGTCAAGGTCTATCTGCATTCAGACAAGCCGTCTGGTAGAGGCATCTCCGTCTGACTGGTGGGATTGATGGGCACAGTCCTTGCCCTTTCACGACTTTCCAGGCTTTCTGTCAGGTGAATACATGATAAGACCTTGTTTGGTGCTTACAGATCCTTGAGAGATGAAACTGCTCTTCTGGTAATTTACAGCCTGATTGCTCAATCCTTTCTAATGAGCAAAACCTGTGTTTTAGAACAGCCACATTTCAATGGCATCTGCATTGACCTTTTAGTGTTGGTGGGTAATTCATGGAATTTTGGTGCCCAGAGGCGATAGGGATGAAGTGGAGAAGGAGAGGGGCTAGATGCTCCAAGCATAATGTGGAGTTTTGTTGAGGACTAGATAGTGAATTCCTAACTTTACATTATAAATATAGGCTACAAAAATAGACTCTTCAAGCAAGTATTTATACACAATTTTTCCCTAAAAATCTTTCTCTCCTTCAAACATACATGCAGACTGACAGAAAATGTAGTCAGAATGCTTCTGCTTTTAGAGCTTCCGGTTACCCTTCAGGTCTATCAGTTACTCAATAATTGTGTTAAAATAAATTTGGTTTAAGGATTTAAAACTACAGGAATAAGAAGGAGATTATTGAAAGAGAACGGAAAAATAAATGCATGTTTAAAAATTTAGTGCCAGTTGATGATTATGTATATATTCAGCAACATAATTTCAAGGGTACAGTTTAAATATACAGAAATGATGGACATAAAGAAAGATCTGTTGGGAAGTAACACTTGCTTAATCACTGCATATGCCCTCGTCAAAAAAAAAAAGAAGCTGATTGTGACATATATTGCAAATGTGACTGATACAATTTTCTAGTTGAATCTCATAATGTATGCTCCCTGGTGCACTGAATTCTTCTTTACAGTAGTAGCCCATTTTTAAATTTTCCTGACCACTATTTTATTTTTACATTACAAGTCCATCACAATCCAAGGGAGTTGTTTAGTTTTATTGTTATTTTTCTGCAAATTTTCATATGAAATATATCTCATTATCAGTCACAAATTGCTGCTAATGTCTCAAAGTATATCACAAAACCAGGCAAAGTGCATCAAGACAAATCCAACACTTTACGGCTGCGTAACTACTGAACATCCTCCAGAGACACGCAAAGAATAAGAAGAATAAGAAATATGCTGTAAGACTTGAGGTCAAATGCTTTACCTAAGGAGTACATTAATCCCCTAGAGAAGTGCTACTTTTAGAGTTTAATTTCTCTCAGGCAATAGAAATCATGAAAAACAGCAAAAGCCGTACAACCCTATGCATTCACTAACATAGAATATCAGGGGGTATAATTTTGTGTTTGTTTGTCAGTAATATAGTATTGTCTAGGAGCCTGTTGTGATGAGTATTTTACAAATTCAGAGCAAATATCTCCTGTAAGGAGTCACCCAAAAGAACATAGTCAGCAGAAGAGCAGACCAACTGCCTAATGTATGGGAATTACACAGGGTCTTCACAGATAAGTAAAATCACAACTTTATTTTTTTTATACAATTTAATGAAATACAGATTGCATGTCCCTTCCAGTCAGCAAGCCAGTCCTCCTCTCCCATCCATACAATATCCATCAAATCATTATTTGATTACTTTTTGATTTTTCAAAAACTGAAATAATCTATGTTGATGTTAAAAGCTGACAGGTCTCTCATAAGTGTTGGATTTTTGGATTCAATAGTTTCCAGTAAAGGAATTCACCACCCCAATAAGTTAGTTGCATACAGTAATACTTGCATAAGGACCTAGGCTGATATTGTGACTAAACATGTTCTTAATCATAAGTTTATCTGTCTTTAATTACAGTGTTTAATTACACATAAACGTGATTTTGTTTTCTTCTCTAATATCTTCTGGTTGTTTGGCTACTGAGAGCTGATCATGGAAATTCTTCTCTGGTTTGTCATCACTCTATATGCAGAGCATGATAAATTATGTTATTAGTTTCAATTCTGTGTTAAGCACTGTTGGAAGCATTAAAAAAAAAGTGGTTGAAAGTTTTAAATTTTAGGAGTTTTAATTATTAAAGGTCTTTTCATGCATTGACTGGCTTAATTTGCATGAAAAATGTGAAGACTTCTAGCACTTACTTCAATTTATTGTATTCATTTGCTTCAAATTACATATAAGGCAGCTTAACCAAACTAAGCAATCTGCAGAACAATTATAATTCTAAATATATACTATTTAATTTTCAAGCAAGCAGAGTTATGCTTAAGAGGAGATACTATTGCCTGTGGAAAGTCTTTGGAATGAAAGGGATCAATTCAAAGACTGTTTCTTCAGCAGCAGAATGTTTTTACCCAAAATATCTTCCGAATGCCTTATAAATCACTTTCAGGTTACAGTTTTAACTTGGACTTTCAAAATAGAGATCATCTGGCTTTAACTGGAGATAGAGTAAAGAGGATTTTGTGTACTAAAGGATCCTGAAATTTTCCAACAAGCAAGCAGAAAGAATTGTATGTTTAGACCCCAAAACGCCCTACAGCATGCTCAGAAACTAACACTCAGATCTGTACAGAAAAAGAGCCTGTGTACTGTCTATCACGAAGGAGCTTGCAGAGGTAATAAAGGAGTGCTCAATGTTTTAAACTGTTGATTTGTATAAAGAATATTATATGAATGTGAGAAAACTCAAGTAATTTCAGAATTCCTTGAATAAATGAGAAACTCACACAAAAAATTATTGTATGGAAAAGAATCTAAACTCCCATATTTCCAGATGAATACCATGATCATGAAGCTCTCTTGTATTTGCTTCTGTGTCTGGAGGATTCTCAGGTAATTATCAACAGAAGATTTGATAATCAGGATTTTTGGCCAAAAAACCTGAGGGAATCAGTCCTGAGAACAGTATGGGCCTCATGTTTAGGCTGTCTCAGCAAATAGGACAATTGATTTCCAGACTTGAATCCGAACTAGAAAACCAGGTAATCTAAAATTGTTCATTATATTCCTAGGTAGCTTTAGCTTTTCTTTGACTCAAAAGTACTGCCTGCCTAAAAATTTTGATTAAAGCGCGCCACCAGCACTATTCTTTTCTTTATGTCACTGCATAGTAAAAGATAGTGCAGTATTTTATGTAATCTGTTGTCCTTTCCCTGTCAGCCTGTTAACCACTAACACTGTTCAATAAGCTGAGTCCACAGAAAAACCACCTGCATAATTCCCACTGTCGATCTGTTGTGCCAGTTGTTCTCCCATTCTGGGATTAAAATATCCAATACTATGTTATTTTAATAACAGCTGAGGTGACAAAGCATGCACCTGTATTTTTGTTCGCTCCACCTGCTTGTCCTAGTACTCTGCTATCTTTTCTCACTGCAGTAACAAAACCCGTGTGGCCACCACTAGTGAAAGTACTACCTACTACAGACAGCTTTATGCTACACTTTAGTTGAAAAGACAAAAAATGAATATTCAAAGGCAGTGACTCCAGACAGCTGTTTTTACAAGTTATTCTTTATCATAAACAATTTTAGACTTTATCCTTCTTTTTCAGATCATGAAAGGATTACCTACTAATCTCAGTGAGGGTCAGCTTGGGACATGTCAACAGAAAGACTATATTTTTAAACAGCAATATTTGGAAACAAACAAAATCAAACACTCAATAAATCCCCATAGAAAATAGAGTAATTATTTCCTGCAACATCCTCAATCAACTTAATGATTTGAAAAAAAAAATGTTGGAATAACTGCTTAAGTAATGTCCATGTGTAATTTCATCAGTGGCCATAAGTGAATGTGAACAGCAAGCAGGTATGGTACTGATCTGGTTAAAAGCATATCTGATGCTGCAAACACCAGAGAATTTAATACCATCACAGAATCACATAATCAGGCTTCAACAGATCTCAGGAGGTCTCCAGTCCAACCTCCTGCTCACAACAGGGTCAGCTACAGGGACAAACCAGAGGCTTAGGACATTCTATCCAGTCAGCTCTTGACAACTTCCAAGGACAGAGATCGCGCAGTATTTTTGGGCTGTCTGTGTAACTGCTGGACCTTTCTTACGGGGAAGATGTTCCTTCTTATATCCAGTCTGAACCTCTATCTTATCAATTTGCATCCACTGCCTTTTGGCCTCCCACCCAAGCAGCACTGTGAAAAGCCTGGCTCCATGTTCTCACAGACCTCCTGTAGACACTGAGGCTGCTGTTACATCCCCCTGAAGCTTCCTCTGCCACAGGCTGAACAAGACCAGCTCCCCCAGCCGCTTGTCACAGGGTAAGCCTTCAAGCCACCACCATCTCGGTGGCCTACCCTGGTATCCCTCCAGTTGATTTCTGCCTTTCTTGTACTGGATGGTCCAAAACTGCACACGATATCTAGATGAGCTCTTCTTACATGTGCCCAGTAGAAGGAGAAAAGAACTTCCCTGGGCCTCCTGGCTTTGTCTCTTTTCCTACAGCCCATGATGCTTTTGGTCTCTTTACTGTCAGAGCATAGTGTACAATCATAGTTGCCCATGTTTTTCTACCAAAGAGCTGCTCCCCAGCCTATACGTCTGCAGCAGCAGCTTTTGTAACCAAAATATAGCAGTGGAGAACTAAAAAACCTCAGAAACCTGATTATTTTTTGTCTTCACTTTGAAGAAGTAAAGGCAAACAAGTTAAAACAATAGACTAACAGGACAGTCCTAATTTAAAAACGAAAATAAAATGCAATTCATTTTTGTAACAATTATGATAAAAGAAATATATGACCTTGCTGTTTTTGAAGCCACTCGAACCTCAGATCGTTCTTCTAACAACATTAAACTTAAATGTTAGTCTTGCAATTATGCACACTAACAGAACACGAGAGCCTGCAGACACACAAATATGTGACTTAGTTTAATGCGTGACTGTTAAGGCATGTAAAATGTGCATTTAGCCCAATATGACCCAAATATGTTAGACAGATATACAGGCATAATAAATTTAATTCAGCAAGTTTTAATAGAACTATATATGCAGAGATACAATCCATTTCCACGCCACCCTATGTCGTCCTTGCCGCACTACGGTTTCACGGACTTCTCCAGTTCCTTTTAAGTGAAAGAAAGTCAACATCTTTTCTCTCTCTGTGTTACCATTGCCACTCAGAACAGTATTGTTCTCTGAAGTGGTCTTTGAATTTTGTACGTTTGAAAAATAAGCCACTCCAGAAAGGTACATCAGCAGTGTACAAGTGACCTGTGATTCAGTGTAACCTCTCAGGACTCTAAAACCTTCTCTGTGTCTAAGTGTACAATAGCTGTTTTGTCAAAGGCTATGCTTAGGAAGGATTGCAGTTTCATTTAGCTAAGAGAGAGCTGTTGTCTTCACTGACAGTATTATGTATTTTAAAAATAGATTCACTTTTTTCTCTGGCATATATTTTTTTAAGGTACTTTTTTTTTTCCCCAGACAGTTTGCTAAAAAATGTTGATCTTATAGTACTGTGATCCTCTGTGTCGAGGGTTGTTACATATGGTCACAATCTCTAGCAGCTCTGGGGGGGATTTCCCCTGCCTGGCCGCTGGAGCCCAGCCTGGTGCAGCTGGGGATCTAGGAGTACCCATCCCAGGCCAATGGATAGAGCTGCTGCCTCCCCCATTGCAGGTTCAACCAGCTGCAACGCAGAATGTGTATCGCAGAGAAACAGACACAAACAGAGAGGACAGAGAGAAATGCTGACACAGTTCTGCAGAATGCCATGCAGGAGGCACTATCTTGAACTGCACCCTTGTGCAACACTACCAGGGCATGCAGGAGGTGTAAGCACAACCAGCCAAGCACCTTTCTTTCTCTTCTTCTGCTCAGGATTAAAACTCACTGGTGAAAGGACACACATGAAACCACAGATTCACAAGGCCACACACATTTGCAGATCCTCAGGTCCTTTTGCATGTCTAGTACCTCTGCCTATACCCTGAGCCCTCCTACCTGCCACATTGGTGGGTCTCCTCCTCACCTGCTAGTCCATCCTGGAGCTTACTAGCAAACAAGTCCTCATGTTCCTCTTGTTTATCCCCTCTTATCAGCTATGAATTCCAGGTGACTCTCTCCAAAGCTGTGCCTGAAGTTTCTTAAAAGCCCATCAGTTACTGACCAGAGACTTTGATCTTTGGCATCATCTCTGTTATCCCATGTGTATCAGGTTTGTTTCTCCAGTAGCTGTTGTTCATTGCTTCCCCCTCTACATCTTATTCCCCATCCTTTTTTGGATGGCCTTAATGAAGCAGATGTTCTCAACTTCCACATACCCTTACATTCTGTACTTTGCTATGAATTGAACGCACTATTTGGCTTTTTGTATATTACAGTGGTGATCTGGTAATCCTGAAGGCCAGGTGCCCACCAAACCTGCTCTATCACTCCCTCTTTTTTAGAGGGACAGGGGAGACAAAAAGTATAACAAGAGGCTCATGGATCAAGATAATGACAGTTTAATAAAACAAGAGCAAAGGCTGTGTGAACAAGCAAAAGCAAACCAAAAGATTATTCTCTGCTTCTGATCAGCAAGTAACTTCTGGCTGCTTCCCAGGAATAAGGGCTTCAATATGTGTAGCAGTTGCTCTGGAGGACAAATAAAAATAAGGAATGCCTGCCCATGTCCTTCTTTCTCTTAGCTTTATATCTGAGCTGAAGTCATATGTTATGGAATATGCCTTTGGTCAGCTTGAGTCAGCTGGCTGAGCTGTGTCCCCTCCTAAGATCTTGCCCAAGATCAGCCTGCCTTTGGGGAAGTGTTAGAAAGCCAACCTTGGTGCTGTGCAAGCACTGCTCAGCAGTAGCCAAATCACTGGGGTGTTATCAACACCCTTCTAGCTACCACGACAAAACACAGCACTATGAGAGATGCTATGAGAAAAATTAACTCCATCACAGCCAATTCCAATTCAACTACATATACATTAATCAGAGCCGTGTGAAGTAACATGGCTTGTATATTTGGTATTGATGAAGAAATAAGAGCTGTTGAGTACTTCAAGGAGCTACATCTTGAAAGTGTTATACTATAGATGTCTCTGAATCTCCAAAGACCATCTTTAAATATTTTTCTATTTAGATATTTCTTGATATTTCAGGAGCTGTCAAAATGATGTAGTGTTATATTAGTCTTGCTGTTCCATTGGCTTTAATAAAATTCACATTACACACTGAGCTCTCCTTTTGTTTTGAGAAAGAGCACAAAGTTTACCATGAGTATTTGAACAACTTATCCCAAAGCTATTTTTAAATGTTTCTTTTATTATGTGTGTTATATCCATTCTTACTTGTTTATATTACCATCCTAATACTGTATTTTCTGGAAACATGAAAAAAGTGAAAACATATTTCTTCTCTAAAGTGGTCTGGTCTGATGGATACCACTAAAGCATTTTTGAATCTGGTGAAGAGTGAAGTTCAGAACTGGAACCCTTTTATTGCTATGGCTTAAAAGCATATAGTCAGAACTCCATAAACTTGTCACTGGCAAGAATCCCTTTATTAAATTAAACATAATCGAATGATAGTTTGTAAACAATGAAGAACAAAAAATATTTTTAAAAGTCATATGATAAACATAATTTTAGCTTAGAAAACATTTACAAACACAATTCATGTTGTTTTGTTCTTTTTAAAAGAAGACAAAATTCATGTTTTGCTTCTGAGTTTAGAACTAGATATATTATGTGGTTTTTATTTTACTCTTCTTTAGGTTTCTTCCTCTAGATTATTCACCTTCAGTTCTCCTGACAGCCTTTGGAAATAAAGGCTCTTTAAGAATAAAATTCATCTGCTTTGACGGGAGATTAATTATATTCTTCATCCAAAATATATTTATTTTTCTTCACTCACAATAAAATGTCTCTGAATAACTTGCATAATGTAGACACCTGCATTTCGTTGTGTTAACTCCATCCTATTACTTTTCTACTATGAGAGTGATGTGTTTTCAGTTCAAGTGTTTCTATATTACACGGGATGCACTGTTTATCATGAAATGTAGTTTTCTGAATTCCACACTTATCTATAATTCCCACATTGCAGGTAGCATTTACAGTTCCCTTAAAAGTAAACAGAGATATGAAGATGCATTTGAGGGTAGAATTTTGATCAAAGAAAATTTTAATGCAGAATATTTTTTTACTTTCCTTTTGGGAGTTCCTTAATGGGTTTAAAATTAAAATAGCTAATTAGCTATTAGATTTTTCAGTTCATCAGCTAAGTTTAGCTATCTACTTTCTGACCACTACTGTAAGAAAGCTTTATGGCTTTCAGTGACTTTCTTTTTCCTTTGTCCCTGAAATTTTTTCCAGGTGAAATCTGAGAATTTCGTATATTCCTCTGGTATTTGTATAAGTGGGACAAGACATAACAGTACCAGATCTGCCATAATGTCATAGGAAATCCCAAATCTGTCCATAGTGCATTGTGTGATAGCACATTTCCGATCCAAAACCATCATATTTTTGTTCAAACTGCAGTGTGCCTGCTAGCTATGCTGTCACAGTAACAGAGCCTGGAACAAAAGACTAAATAAGTTTATATTTTGATTTCTAAATATTATTGTTATCATTTAATTTATACATAGGTATGTAAAACTATTACAGACCTTACAGAAAACAATAATTGAAATTTTATTTACCCATTCAATTCATCTGAGCTACTAGCAAAGGCAAATGAATGAAGCTGTAGGGTACTCAGGTTTTTTACTCCATTTGGTGTTTCTAAGTGCTTTCCAAAGTGATAATTATCTAGAGTTTATTGTTACTTGAAGGTGATTAATTTGAAGGTAAGATGTGGGACATACATAAATGAGAGGAAGCCTGAAATGAAGAGTATTTTCAGCTTACAGTAGGAGAAAAAATTACTTTTAGAAAAGTGGCAATATGCCAGTTTCACTGATAATGGTTGGTAATTAACTTCAACAGCAGGCTGTACACCTGCTTCAGGAGGTCTGAACTCCCTAGTTTTTAATTTTAATTTTCCTGTTTGGACCCCAAAACTTAGCACTACAGGGATACATGGCTAAGCATGACTATAGTTTACGGGAGTCTTTGTAAGAAGATAACATCCCACTAACGGACAAGGCCAGACCCTTTCCACAGGCTTTAAGTTATTCTAATTCTCACAATAACTTTGTTGATCAGGTCTTTAAAGATGATACAGTGAAAATAAACATTCTTACCCAATAAAACTCACTACAACTATGGAATATACACAGTGGATCAAAAACAACATTAAAAAAACACCTATGATATAGATGACACCCTTAGCACCTTGTTTAGTGCAGTTTGTCAGTTTAATGTAAAGACTTGTGAAGTGAAAAATGGAGAAATAAATATTTAAGAACTTCTGTATTGATGTTTGAAATCAAAAGTTTGTATTTCACTTGTTGTTTAAACTGGTCTCGGCAGAGCCTGAAACAGACTAAGCTACATTGGTCTGTTTGTGATATTTAGTACGAGGATTAAGCATACTCTCAATGTGGAAGATATATTTTATTTGATTTTTCAAGGAGACTAATGGAGTTTAACTAATTTTCTTGTGAAAAAAATTATGATTATCCCCATATTACAAATGATGAAGCTGAAGCAGAGAGGGACTAATGGGTTTTAGAATTAGCCATAAACGCTAGGCATTATTTCAGTATTCAGCACTTACCATAGAGTGCATTTAAACACTTTTTTACAGAAGCCATTGGTGCTGAAAATTGGAAAAAAAGCCATGAAAATTTCTACGGAGCAAAACTAGGAGACAATGTTCTTAAGAAAAAGTTCGATACCACTCTGAAGATTTTTGCAAGTTCGTCTTTTTAGTTACTGCAGTTACAGGTTTTTATGCTGTTTCTTGTCCACATTCAGATAGTTTAGTAGTAGAATTGTTGACAAAGAAGAGAAATGCTCACCAACTACACCTTGCTCAGCCATCTTGCCATGTAAAAAAAAGCAGCCTTTCGTCTTGCATGCAGTAAGCTCCAACAGAAACTTCGAGACATCCAGAAAAAGTGGTGGATCAACTTAGCAGAAAAGACTCAACTATGTGCTGATTCAGGTGACCACAGAGAATTCTATGAGGCTCTGAAAGCAGTGTATGGACCCACACACCACTTTCAAAGCCAGCTGCTAAGTGTAGGCAGCCAAATGCTTCTCACAGGTAAAGCCTCCATCCTGAATCGATGGCCTGAACATTTCCGGATTCTCTTCAGTGTCAGTCGTGTAGTTCAAGGCTCAGCAATTAGACACATTACACAACAAGTGGTGAAAAATGGATATAGCCTCTACTATGGGAAAGACTCTCAAGGCCATACAGCGGGTGAAAACTGGCAAGGCAGCTGGGATTGATGGAATCCCACCTGAAGTCTGGAAGCATGGAGACCAAGCACTCCATGCTAAATTTCACAAGCTTATTGTGCATTGCTGGGGAAAAAGTGAACTACCACCAGATCTCAGTGATGCAGTCATCATCACCCTGTACAAGAAGAAAGGAGAAAAATCGGAGAGTTCAAATTACCGAGGTATTACTCTGCTCTCTATTGCTGGTAAAATCCTTGCAAGAATAGAACCATAGAATGGCCTAGGCTGGAAGGGACCTTAGAGGTCATCTAGTCCAACCTCCCTGTTATGGGCAGGGACACCACCTCTCAACTAGATCAGGCAACACACGGGGACTGAGCGGGAATCGAACCTGCGACCTCGGTGTTGTCATTGTTGTCAGCACCACTGCTCAAACCACTGAGCTAACTGGCCCCCTATACTTTCGAACAAACTAGTACCAGCTTTCTCAGAAGAACTTCTACCTGAAAGCCAGTGTGATTTCAGAGCCAACAGGAGTACTATAGGCATGGTATTTGTTCTCATA
>NW_009694922.1:0-25721 GCF_000703405.1 Apaloderma vittatum
GTTGTGTGGGTGGGAGGGGGCTTCCCTTCATCAGGACTGCCCCCAGCCTCCTTTGGCAATGGCAGCTCACAGAAAGATGTTGCATAAGACTCATCCTTGGGTGAGGTTAACTTTTCTCATTGCTGTGGCTGTAGCTAAGGAAGAACTGGGAAAAAAAATAATTAATGAATTAAGACATGTTTCAAGAGAGGGATCTCATGAAAACATTATACCCATGAATTAACACGTGCGACTACCATGGGGATCTTGGTGGAACTGCTGATATTTGCTTGGCTAAATGCTTAATTATGGGAGAAAAACAGGTTCAGAATTTGATACTTTTTGAAATAAACCAAGAATTTCTGTCTCTTTCAAGCAAAGCCAAAGCTCTTTGAAATGTAGATTACAAAAATGCAAATAGGTTTTTCTACAGTTTCTTCTGTTCTCTCATTTGAAGACAATGTTTCAGTTAGTTTAACTGCAGTTTGTACTTGCATGACTAGGAGCCAGCTGCCAGGAGACTGCAAAGATTGATGGCAATTGGAGAGAAAATTGGAGGGGAAAAAAAGGCTATGCTTCTTCAACCTTTTTAATAAGGTGCAGGAAATTCATAATGGCAAATACGTTTAGAGACTTGTTATTCAAAAGCCTACGTTAACTAATTAATGGAAAAATCATGATTTATTTAAAGAGAAGGGGCAAGACTAGGAGATAAATTACTGCTCAGTATCCTCTTTTACATTGTACTTTCTGCTCGGTGGGAATTGTTTCTATCAGCAGTAAGAATGAGATGTAATTAGAAAATTATCTCTTGCAATCATTTGAGTCCTGGTTTATTAAGAAAAAAAAAAAAAAAAGATGCTTTTGGTATCTGCAGATGTTCTCAGCACGGAAGAATCCTGGCCTGGTTTGTCCCTACAATTGCCCTGTCACCAGATGACTTTTGTCAAAACAGGGATATACTTGAGGGAGTTGCATGCTCTGTGAACTAGTCAATAAATGCATCAAGATGAGCTTATGTGAAATGAGTAGTGTGGTGCCAGCTCCAAAGTTATCTTGGTGCCATGAGCAGTGCCCTGAAGGTGTATATTAACTAAATAGTCTTGCGAAAAAGATCAGCAAGGCACCCTTCGCAGAGTTGGACACACCAACAGCAGACGCTCTAGCTGTTAAAATCCTAGATTTTATTTTACACTCAACTGTTCTGGACAAAAGAAAAGTGTGTTTACTCCCAATGGTACTGTTTATGCTGATTTTAAATGAAAAGAGCTTTCCTGGAAGAGGTTGTTGGTCTCACAGAGGCTGCAGAGATGACAAACGACCTGTTTTCAGCACCTCAGGGGTGTTGCTTGTCATCTCTGCAGCAGTGAAGACAGTTCTTTGAGCGGCTCCACCTCCAGATAGGTCCCTGCTGCTTGGCTGGGAGAAGGGCTGCACCACATCTGTGTCTTCTCATCACAGAATCACAGAACCACAAAATCACAGAATGTCAGAGGTTGGAAGGGACCTTGAAAGATCATCTAGTCCAACCCCCCCTGCCAGAGCAGGATCACCTACAGTAGGTCACACAGGAATGTGTCCAGGCAGGGTTTGAAAGTCTCCAGAGAAGGAGACTCCACAACCTCTCTGGGCAGCCTGTGCCAGTGCTCTGATACATTGCTGATACAGTGTTCTCATACATTCTTGTGTACAAGCATTACAAAATGCAAAGACAAAAAATGAAATGTGTTCAAAATGACCTTTTGGACTGTCGATGTGACCAGCTCACTATCATACATGTTGGCCAGAGAAGCTGAGGATACCTCCTCCCTGGAAGTGTCCAAGGCCAGGTTGGGCGAGGCTTCGAGCAACCTAGTCTAGTGGGAGGTGTCCCTGCCCATGGCAGGGGAGTTGGGACTAGATGATCTTTAATGTCCCTGCCAACCCAAACCCAAAACCCAGCAAACCCCATTTAAGAATGGAAGCGATGAAGTTACTCTATTGACATTTTGTACCATATAAAAGGAACGTTTTCTGCAGTTTCATGGGGGTTTGTTTTTTAAAGGAAATGTTAATGAAATGTATTACACACATAAGGCCCACTTCTGCTTGTACTTTTCCTGTTAGCATGGAGCTGTTCCAGTGCTCTTCAAGTCAACGGGAGGATTATCACAGTGATAGGACTGGTCTGGACCCACAGGAAAATGCAGAGTGCTGGCAAGGAGACAGAAGAAGTGTGCTTAGTAAGGTCATTTGTAACCTCTCCATGATGTAAGCAGCTGTGTAGTGGCTCGGTTGCAGAATCAGATCTGTAAACCAGAGATTATAACTACAGTATCCTGTTAGGCCTTTTCTGGGAGAAGATTTTTTTGAAGTTTCCAAAAAATGCCCCAAACCGTAAAATTATTAATTAATTATATTATTTTAGAGGAGTTATCATGTTTCCTGTAGTTCTTCTCATGGTTGCTTATCATAGCTGTGATACAAAGGAGCATTCAGTACTCTACTTAATGCCTGCCTTCCCAGAGTACTCTTCAATGTTGTTCTATTTTTTTTCTAATTAGACATGCAGATATAAACTAGGGCATATGGGCCAAGTCCAGTGCTATTAAATTCAAGAGTAAGACTATGACTTTAGGGGATGTTAAATCAGTCACTTCAGCCAAACATTGAAATTTCAGTGTTTTCTTGTGAAGTGTTGAAATGCAAGAATCAGTCTCAGATCAGATCCAGCTTTCTTGACTGTTTTTCATCCTTGGCTAAGCCTTCAAACAGCTTCTGTTGAAAATACAAGGTTTGTTACTGTCTCCAACATGAAGAGAGTAGGTTAATTTCTGAGGAGTCATAGCATGAACAGTTTAGAAAATCAAACTCAGAAGTGAGTATTTTTCTTGTGTTGACAGTCTGCTTACAAAAGCGCAGCCTTGTGTGAAGAAGCAGTGCTCCATGTAAATAAGTACATACACTATGAACTGTGATTGGCAACATTTAATAATGCTGCAGTATAGGCATGGAACATGTGGTTTAGTCCTAAACTAAATGATGCTATTTCTTATGAACTTTCAATAAGAAATCCCTGAAGGGTCAAAACTTTTGATTGATGGCTATCTTTTTTTTTTTGTTTGTTTGTTTGTTTTTCCTGCAGAATGACCTTCAGCATGCATAATTCTCACTCCCAGACAAATTAAGAAGGGAAAAAAAAAAATCCCTTTTTGTAACAAGTATTTTGTAGTAAAACAAGTATTCACACAATAGAAGAGCTGGGAAATTTGACCCAAATATCTGCTGAGAGGTGAGCAATAATAATCAACTAGCACATTATCTGAAAAGTAAATTATGCGTCCAGCCAGACTAACTATGCTAAAATGAGTGGCAGGAGAAGATGTCAAGATTTTTTTCTTTATGACCTCCACTGGTATGTGTTGATTTTTTTGGCACTGCCCCAGGGCCCAAGTGTATACAGTTAAACAAGGGGAGAAGGCAGCAGATTTTATTGATTCATAATATGGCTTGGTGTAATGTTCTGAGAGAAAACAAAGGGCTTATGTTAGCCATAAGGTAGTGTAATATATATTTAACTGGTATAAATTATAAGGTTGTCTCTCCTTAAGAGTATAAAATATAAGGTTGTTTCAGAGAGAGTCTGAAGTAAAAAATGATTAAAGCACTGTCCAAAGTAGACAAATTCATCAAACAAACCCAGTTATTAAAGGAACACAAACTTATGTATGAATTATTTGCTTCTGCTCAGTTTTACCAAAGGCTGCTAACCATTCCCAGTCCAAGATGAAGGGCACTTTTGTACTGAAGGCAGCACCATGGCTCGTGACGTATTGCAGAATGGATCAGATAATTTGACTCAGTTTTTCTGCTCAATGTTGTGTCCAGCCATATTTCCAAAGAGCGGGAAGCATCATTTTCTCTAAAAGTTGGGTTCCTTTTGACTTAATACAGTGTGGGATTAGTATAGATCCAAAAAAACTTCCAGAGATCCCTGCGTCTCTCTCTGTGTCCTCTCCTTTTGCATGTCCATTAATATCCTTGAGCACCAGCAGAGCTTGATGTGGTGGATGCACCAAACCATTGTGGGTGCATTTGTGTATGGGCAGATCAAAATGTAAATCGTTGTCAGAGCGAAGTTAGAGCATCAATTCTGGGTTTAAATGGGTCTTCACAGTGCCTTCAGAAGAAAAGGCAACAAAGGCTGAAGACTGGAATGGTTACTGCTGTGTAGCATCCAGGGTCTCGTCGTGTCAGGGACCTGCTCCATGGGGGAAATCAGTGGGTTGCTCTGGGACAAGCACAGGGCAATCAACTACATGAGACAAGACAGAAGCATTTGTTTGAGTAAAGGTCATGATGAGCCCAGGGTATCAACATCTTAAACTGTTTGTAGCCATTTCAAAACCTGTGTTACCTTTTCTAAGCACCAAGAAGACAGTATTTCTTGGGAAAAACTGTAATTTGTGACATGCACTAATAATTTTTAGGCTGGAATTAATACATGACCAAAGTAATAGGGCTCCAAACCTAACCAACCGAATATAAATCCTGAAGTTATACACACAGTATGAAACACTGTAGAATTTGCCAAACTAGCTATCTAAAATGTAGCTAAAAAGGGTTATGGATATCTAGGGTGAAATTTTGGCTCTCTGTAAAGAGTGGGAATTCTGCAATTGATCTGAACAGGGCTAGAATTTCTCTCTCCTTAGACTCCCTTCTCTGCATCTTTTCATTTTATTAGCCATTCTCCTTGCTGGTTTTATGCTTTTTTATTTTACATGGAGATGTTGTATTATGCCAGAATATAATATTTCACAATTGGCAAGACATCCCCCCACCCTGTCCTGCAACTGCAGTCGTAGTTGCCCATAGGGAAGCAGCGAGTGGCTAATGGCCAGCAAACTGCAGTGCTGAGGAGGGGTTACAAGGAGCAGAGGAAGAAAGGGGCCCCTGCCTCGCATTCTTCCACGTGAGAGTCAGGGCGAAGCTGCAACCATCTGTGCTCTTAGGCACTTCCTTCATGTGCTCTGCCATGGTAAAACTGGCTGCTGCAGTGGTCATTCAGGCTTTTACCCCCAGTTGTTATCCAGAGTGAGCTGCAGGAGTCTGATTCTTCCTCCAACCCATTTGTTGCATGTGTTGACCATGGAGCTAACGAACCTGCTCCTAAAGTGGAGAGGCAAGTAATCTGTGCTCCTCTTGCAGACGTCTTTTACAAAGGGCGTTTCGAGCACAGTATATAATACTTGCCTGGGGGGAAGCACAAGTAGTAGCTGCACGCAAAACACAAGTAGCTGCGCAGCAAACTACTTCTCTGGACCAACCCCAGTTTTCTGCCTTATTGGAGAAAGGCCCCATCTCTTCCTTTGGCAAATCTTCCAACTTATCCATCCCTATTCTTAATTCTCTGTAGCAAAAATGATGCCTTTAGTAAAAGATGCACTTAATACCTTTGCTGCTCGTGTTTTTCTGCTAGCGCTTGTTAACGGTTTAAAGGAAGCTTCCTCTGAGTACAGAAGGCTTTCAGGAGGCACCGTGTAGAATGCTTTGTGCACCCCTTCACTCACAGCTGTGGTCCCAACAAAGCTGCAGTCCTCAGTGGCATTGCACTGTATCATGTTATATTTGCAATCTTTCTGGAATGCTTTTTTTCCATACACTTTATCCAGATTTTGGTCATATATTATCTGCCTGACAACTCGACACCTATAAAAATTTATGAATTCGCATTAAAACCAATACTTGATTATGTCAGTGTTTATGAGGCTTCCCATGAGCCCTATATTCTTCAGTTGAAGCTAGCTATAGCCCCTCATAATAATAATAAAACAGGCCATATTTCACCATTTCTCTGTTAACATGACTCACTGCTAGCAATTACAGTAGCTACCAGCTCACACTTTTGTTGATATTAAGGATTTGCTGCCTTGTAAGAGTCTTTGCTGATCTAAACACACGCAGGAATATATTCAGTGGGCTTCCTTAACTGGACTAGAAATAGCTGTGGGTACGTTTTTCAGTTTTCGGGAAGTAACGTCTATCTACTGTTATTCATGCAGAAGTGTGTAGTGACTCATAATGAATGCATAATTGTGGGTTTATGTACCGATAATAAGAAAAAATTGACACTACTAGATCCATTGTATTTGCAAATGCTCTGGTTATGGAGACTGACAGAAAAAAATAAAGAAGAAAAAGCAAATATGCTTCTTCCTCCTGCAGCAATCCTCTCCTTATTTCCATCCCTTACTTGTCTGGATCAGCCTTAAGTACTTCATTCTGGGGCTTGATAGAGAACTTGTGTGGAGAGCCAGCTGCAGCCCATACACTTAAGCAACCTTTAAGCCTCCCTTGGCTTCTGCAAGGGAGGGTGTTTCACCTAAAGTTAATATTTTACAGTCTAGTTTTGGTATTGTGCAATTCTTCTGCCTTCATTAACCAGTTTGTAAAGTCAAGCCAATGTACACGGTAAAACCATAAAGGAGAAGTAAGAATCTAGCATTTTAAATTAGAAGTCAGAGAGTCTTGGGTCTTTCTAATCTTTAATACTAGCAATGGTAACATACTTCTGCTGTTAGGATAACTGTAAGCTGTACAACCATCCAGCTGTACAAGAATCTATGTATGCTTGCAATATAAAGATTCTTACTCCCTAAGAATGAAAAAGTTACTTTAATATATTTTTTTAGGGAAATAACTTATTTTTATATATACGTATATAAAATATAATATAAAAAACACATCCACATTATCCTAGTTCAGGATAACCTACTTATTACAAAGGAAGAACATGGAGGGGCACAAACAGTATGTGTGAAAACAAATTCCATTTAACTTCCATTTCTTTACTTCCCATGACACATAGGTGTAATATTTCTGCAATACGATAACTCCACAGGGACAATTTTTGCTGGTTTGAAGGACGAGCTTGATAGAAGCTAGCTCCAAAAATTATAGCTGTACATAAATTTACAACACTTAGAAATGAATATATAACATTTACACAACTTTTAGCCGTTATATAGCATTGTAACATATTTTATGGAGATGTAGAACTATGATGATTCTTGAACTTTTTATTTCCTTCTGATTCTCCAGGAAAAGAATAGATGAGTTATGCCTAAGTTTAAATTATTCTGAAGTTTTAAGTTTAACAGATTGATATAGTACCAGTACTACTCCCCAAAGATTTTTTCATGCCTCAGAATACCTTGTACAACTTAATTGTCTCAAGTTAACAGCGTAAAAACCTTTCAGAATGATAGATAGTATTTTTTCCAAGTCAGATTAAGTTAGACAGTTCCAAACCTATAGAAAGCATTTATTGCATTTGCAGACCTTGAAATTGCTGGCAACAGCACTATGTTGCATTTTGGAAAGAACTGCAGGATATATTGCCCCAGCCTATACAAAAAGAAAGGATTTAGGCAATGGAGCAAAAGGAGAGAGAAACTGGTAGGTTAAGTTATGGGTACAAATAACCTTATCTTTCCTACAAACTCCAGTGTTCTAGAGCAGTCTTATAAACCTCTTCTGATATTTGTACTGTCAAAAATGTGGGCAATGAAAGATCAATAATTTTGAAAATTATAAAGATGTATCATTTAAAAGGTGGAACATATATTCACAAGAGCAGTTAAAAACCATGTAGATCAGGAGAAGGTGGTTATTGCTCCTTTACATCTATTCCAGTAGAATAATTAGACAATCTTACTCTTTTATTCAAAACAGAGTTTGGAATCTATATCTTCCATTTTGTAAGAATCTTTCCCAACTGATTAGATGGTCAGGATGTTGTACTCAAATTTCTGCTTTAAATATTTCAGGAAAGTTGCTGAATGTGTGTTTTCCTTTCCCACAGAGTGCTCTGACTCTGGGGTAGAAAGTACAAAAGCACCGGGATTATTTCTTCCTCTGCCGTATTCTTGCATGTGTGATGGGTTGTGAATCTTGCCTTTTACTTCTTTCGAGAGTTTCATGAGCTTGATGCAATTCTTGCCCACAGCTCCTGTGGTGTGGATGTGGTATTCACTCATTCAGATATATACATGGAAGCTGAAATACAGCACACTCCAGCTTGTGCTCTCACGCTCTCTCTGCTACTCTCAAGATAGTTTCTGCATGGTTGTGTGAAGGTCTTAAAGAGATATTTGGATGACCGTGCAAAGCTGACCCACAGTCTAACTGTATAATTAGCTATATAATTAGCAAATACACTATTTATTTCACTAACATAAATCATATTCGTTTATAGAAAGAAATAATCGAGTTAGTGTCATTAAATTTTATAAATACAAGGAACTAATTTGAAGGTCAAGATGGAAATGGCCTTTCTTTTAATTATTTTGCTATTACAGACTTCCTTTACTTTTATTGTACTATAACTGTTAACTATAGACAGTTGTAATTTGAAATATGATCCTGTGTCTCTAGGTAAAACTGGAAAGATCAGTATTAGGCACTGTGCTTTATATTTGCTAGTAAGAGCTTGTAACATCTCCACCTTGTGGCTGTTTCTCTGAGTAATGAGCCTAGACTGCCACATCTCAAATGGTAGGTTACTCTGGCTCTGGAACTCCAGGTTCTGTGAACACAAGTGTCATACATCGAGGGATTTTAGCTAAGAGATTCTTGAAAATCAAGGGGATTTTTAATGCTTTTAACAGACATTATTAAAATTTTATATTTGAGACAACATCAATAATTAAAGTCAGGGACAAGTGACCACAGAAGAAATAAACCTATTGGATGACTGATACTGTCCAGCTTGAAAAGAAATGTTTCTTACTTAAAAAATGCCATTAAATCAAAAAATAAGATGACACAAGAGTTGAGTCAAGATGATTAATTATCTTTTCCTTGTCAAAATATTTGCAAGTATCCTCATATTTGATGAAAAGGATGCACATTACACACAATAATATAGAAAAGTGTTATTGCTGCTGTTTCAAAAGGGAAAGCTAACTGAAGACAGAAAGTACCCTTTCACAATGTCACAGAGCGAGGCAATGATGGAAAAAAAGAGTAACCCAGACTATCTGTTTTACAGTTCCTGGCATTTTACTGTTAGGACTGCCATCTCTCATCTAAATTTTCTCTATTAATAATATTGGGAAATCGTCTACTCAACTCTAAGAAACCTCAGATCACAGGTGTTAATGCAGCACTAGTTGCAGAAGTTGACCTGCTTTGGGTTTTTTTTTAACTTCTGTAATTTAGAAATGCAAGAAAAATGTCCTAGGATATTTCTGGTATTTCTCTGATCACAATCAGCCAGGAAAAATAGCACACAAGCTCTTTTCTGCTATTTCATCACTTCTTGCATACACCAGAATTTTAAAATGCCAGGATATGCAAATAAATGTGTTTATGTTATCTAGGCTTTCTCAAATGTCAGAAATACTTTGGCTTGATATTACAGATGAAGGTGTACCCACCTCTTACTTCCCAGTTCTAGTTCTCATTGTAAACATGATTTTATTTTCTCTTATTTATTACTTCACCTTTCTCCATAGAAAGTTTCCCTGGTTTTATTGTAGTCACTGTAACTTCATCTATAGTGTATCATTTGCAGAAAGCTACTCAGTAGCCTTTTGTAATGCATCACCTAAAGGGAATATGATAAAGCAATCTGACACAATGTTATGACTGTAAGTAGCATCATTCATTCTTTCTTGATTTGTGGAGATAACCTTACAGCTACAAAAGCTCTGGTCATTGACCTTTTGCGGGGGACGATGACAGGGGAGGAGGGGTTGTCCCCCTCACCTCACTAAAAGCAGTACCTTTCTTTAAAGAAAAAGTGAAGTAACTTCTGTGGTAGGATCTAAGGCGCCCAGGATGCCCCATTACACTCTGCTGATGGTTTTTCTCCATTTCTGTGACTCATCCTGAACAGATAGGTACCCGAAGTGCCCTTTCTGTTTCTGATTCCTTCTGGGCTCTGTGCAGTCCCTGAACTGAGAGGAACCACAAATGAAAACGAGTACTTGTCTATTAGTAGAAAGAATGAGACTTGCTCTTTTTTTTCTTTTTCTTTCTTTTTTTAACTCTTACTGTCAGAGCTCTTTTTTTCTGCCTTCAGTGTCCTATTGAATATTTATCCAATGAAGGTCTAACCAGGCAGGGCTCAAACGTTCGATTACATCTCTCCTAGCCCCAGGCACTGCAATTGCCTCTAGTCAAAAGACCAGAAAATAAGATTTTTTTTTTCTCCTATCTGAATAGCCTTCTGTAGACATCTAAACTTAAGTGGTGTGATTCTGTGTGGCAGTCTTGCAAAAGCATTGGTTTGGGCGCAACTATGGTTGTATATTCTGAGAGCTGGTAAAAACAAATAATTTTATTGTCCTGTCAGAAGTGACTTATCTCAGCGAGCATGTGAATAAGATTTTGAATCACTAGAAAATGCTTGGTATTCAAAAAAATCATTCAAAGTGTTAGAATAAATTGCACTCCATGGGGAATGAGACTGACAAAAGATGAAGTCTTAGAAAGCTTTTGCTAAATTCGGAGATTGACTGAGGCATAAATCTGATGGGAAGAAAGGAAGAGATTTTGATAACGAGTGATCTTTTGAGGTTCCTTCCGACCCCTAACATTCTGTGATTCTGTGATAACAAGGGTTATACCATGTGCATATGTAGTCTCTGCTTCCTAAGCAGGAGGTAGGGTTTTGAGGTGGGGAAAAAAAGCTGGAAGGAGGAGCTGCAAGGATGGTGGATGATGAGGAAAAGTGGTGAAATGTGGCCAAACATGGAACAGATTACTCTAGCTAAATATAGATGTCTTCAGTGTAGATGTCAATATCTGAGCTAGTTGTCCCAGTATCCTTAAATGAGCATTCTCAAGAGATTACCCAGGGAGGATCTATTCCTTGCTCATAACTTCATACAACTGCTTTCTTTCTGTCAGCATGTGAAGTAGTCATGAACTTTATAGTCAGTACAGAGGAGGAGGCACTCTGAGGGCATGGTTAATGCCCCCATGAAGTAGTCATGTAAAGTAAATCATAGACAAACCATGATAAGTTTTTTCTTTTCTCTATTGACCACAAAGAGAACACAGACTGATATCTCAGATACAGCATTTGAAGAATGGTCTATGATTTAGGCTAGAGAAAACTGCACAACTAGTCTCTGGAGGATCCAGATGAAGCTCTCTTCTCACCAGTGAAAAAGATCTAGAACTTGCTGAAGGATTACCACTCCAGAGCTGTGATGCCACCTAACCTGGCCACCCTTGTCCCCAGGTGTTGGCTGCTTACCATGTTGTAATCCCAACTCTGGTGTGCAGAGCTCCCCAGACCATTTAGTAGACTTTTTACGATTGGGCACTGATGATAGGAGACTGAGTTCAATGACAGTGTTTGATTTCTGAAACAGAATACCCCAGATAGAAAATGTGGTCCTGATGCGTGTTCCTTCATGCAGAGTACAGTTTTGATCACCATATGGTGACTAAGCCATATTGCCCCACTTTGCCGGCATGATTTCAGAGCGCTACTGTATTAAATAACCACAGAACTTTGAAGAGCAGATCAGTTGAGGGATGGGTGGGCAAACTTTAAAAAGCTAAAAACGTTTGTTCAAATAACACATTCAGATGCCTATTGGGAAGTAATTGGTCCGGAAATCAAGCTTCAGTGCCTCCTTGTCTCAGATGTTTGCAATGCTGAAGGAAAACCACACCTTTCAAACTCGTGCTCTGCTGAAGTTCAGCAAGGCTTCAAAGAGATTTTTGAAATGTTAAACTTTTTAGCATTTTTTTCCAAGAAGGAAAATTTCGCCCCATTCTGTGTGAAGAAGTCTGCCTGTGACTAATTAAAAGCAGCATGCAGCACACGCTGCAACAGTGCCGTGGTCGCCAAGTCCCCTAGGTGGTCCCAAAGACCACAGGCATTCACCTACTGTGGGCTCCGGCAAGCGAGGGCGAGCAGCAATGCTCCCGTGGACAGGAACGTCCCAGCAGCCCCGACTCTGGCACACTGTCGATGAAGCCAGCTGGAGCCGTGCCTCAGCATGGGCTGCGAGGTTTGGCCCTGAACACTTCCAAACAAGACGGATGCTTCAGCCCCGGAAAGGCTCTGCACAACAGGCTGTCGTCCCCAGATCTGCTCGATGCTAGTAGCATGCGGATATCACATTAGTCTGCTGCCACAGGGTGGAATAAAATTGATATTAGTGCCAATTGTACTCGTTTAGCCAAACCCTGCTCAAGCCTTAGCCATCCCATACACTGAGAAATGCTTAGAATGGTCGAAACATAAAATGAGTGAAAGGATTTTGACTAGGTTTTAGGGGATTGTGGGCCGTGTGCATATACACACAGAATTCTGTTACCCAGAGCGTGAATTAAGGAAATAAGAAGAGTCAACTCTGTGGTGTTCAGCATGGTCTGATGGAAACCATAAAGGGATATAGCTTGTTCTCTGACTCTGTTCAGCTCTCTGTAAAGTAGGAAGAGCAGCATTTCCCTTCCAAGCTTTTTCTTAGGTTTAGCTGGTCACCTGCTACAGCACAGCTTGCAATACTGGTGGTGGACAATATTAGAGCAATATGCTGATAAAAAGTCTGAAAGCAGGTTTTTTTTGGTGTTGAAGGGAACTTAGTTGCTAGCATGACATACAACCACACTGATTATGGAGATTTAGATCTATTATCCTAGTTTTTACTGAAAGACACTCCCTGCAGCAAAGAAAACACAAATACTGGGTTTTTTGGCATTTATCTGAAATTTATACTTCGTCTGCTAGAATATGCATTTGGAAGTATTCAAGTGAACACTTAAAGTTCAGAATTTGAAATTTTCTGAAATGGAATGTTCATACAGATGATGCTAAGAGTCTAAAAGAAAACAACTTTCCTTTTGTAATTAAGCAGAACAGCTATTTATACTGCTGGCTGCTGGCTGCATTCCAGTACAAAGTGCACTCATGGCATCAATTTAAAGGGCATATGTTGGAGGCAAACACAGAAAAGTGGGTTGGAAAGAGGTATGGAGTAAAAGTTTCTGAAGTGCCCGAGTCTTTTTAAAGAGTGAAACTTCAAGGACACTCAGCTGACTTTGAAAATTTTACCCAGGCTTACTAGACACAGAAGATGACTTAAAGTTGGTTGTGACCCTCTGTGTACGCAGACAATTCCACACTTTTGGGATAGGTTTTATTTGAGTTACTCCAGATGTACTTGCCCTTTTTCCTGTGTTAGAAGGAGGTCCAATTTTATTTAAACAAATCAAAGTTCAGCAGTCCAGAGTCACTCCTCGATAGGAGACTCTGAAATTTCTTTATCCTTTTTAATATGAATATGTTTCTTTCTTCTTGAAAATTTTAGCTTCCATACTTACTTCTCTTTAGGTATGTAAGGCACATTATTAAAAACACCCATCCTTAGAAGAGCTAAACATTCTTTTCTCTAACATTTGCTGTTTCCGCCAGCCTAAAGAGGAAAAAGCCTAAGTCTGCCCTCGAGTGTGTACATTTTACTGCATAGCTGAAACCAAATTCTGCATGGAAACATTTTATCAACTACCTTATTTTTCTACACATTCCTGGAGGACCTGCAAAGGAGGAGCTTCTCAGCTAAATTGAAAACATACTAATAAAGTTAAAAAGTTAATGGGAGACGTTTGCAATTTCCCAATAATTTTCCTAGTGACTTAAACTCGAAATAACTGTGTATACTTCTGCTACTGTTTTCCTTACATCTTTGTATCAAATGACATGCAGAAGAATTAGTGCCGGATATCTACCATTTGTCGCACACCTATCAAATTATAGTTTTGCTCCGCAAACTTACAGTTCAGGTGGCCAGATCTCTGTTTGTCTGGGAGGCTATTTTCAATTACTTATAAGTAATAATGTGTGTTTTATAACTCAAACCACTTGTGTAAATAGAGTTTAAAACCTTGTGACTGAGGCAATAAAATAGAAGCAAAGGTTTAGCTGTTGTAACCTACTACACAGACCATTTAAGGGCTGGCTGAAATATAGTTCCACACTCTGGGCCACTTTTATGCTAACCAGACAATATAAAAATACATTTTTCCCCTATAATTATCATGAATATTACCCTAATAAAGCAGCTGTAATGATTTCTGCTTCTTTCAGTGAGCACTTGCTAGTTGCTGTGAACCAAGACACTTCCACAGGCTCTGCTAAAGGGTATGGGCTGACAGTGTTACCTTTGCCTTATATCACCAGGCTTGCAAAGGCGGGCATTTAAATATAGGATTTTATTGTAAGGCTACAGAGAAGAATAAATCAGCAGGGCTTGGTTAAGGCTGTCTTCTGTCTCTTCTTTCCACATCTCCTTTTACTATGATTAGACTATCTTATTCGAATATCACATGGCTGGTCATGTATTTATACCAACTGATGCTGTACGTCACTGGCATTTGGACTGGAAAGTCAAGAGAGAAATAGTTTTGATGAACTTACTAGCAAGGTCAGAATATATCTTTTGTTTTTCCTATCCCTTTCAAACTAAAATTTTCTGTTCAGGCACCTATTTTATAAAATTTGTGTATTTGCTAGACCTTTTTGACCTCAGGAAAAAAAAAAAGATAAAGTGACATCTTATTCCTTTCTTCTATCTGCCTGAAGCCTCTGAGAACATTCCTCTGCATTTTTGCCTCTGCTGATAACATCTTTTCTAGCTGCTAAAGAGCTGACAGCATATTACAGAGGTTGCACAGTACTGAACTCTTCTCATTTAGGTTTGGCCTGAATGCCAAAAACGTTGGCCTTTTCTGTATTTAATATGGCTTAGAAGAGGAATCTTTCCAAGTCTTAATATAATCCATTGCTGAACCTTCTCATCCTCCACCACGTTCCCTTGCCTTCAATCTTCTAGCACTCCTAGTTCAACGTATGGGATACAGACACCCTACATTACCTGGCATATCCTTTCACGTGTATCCAGGGGATTCAGGAATTCTTTTGAATTCCTTAAGTGCTGTTGTATTTATACTGCTAGTCAGATTCCTTTATCAGTTTCTGGTATCAGTCTCTGTTTAAGGATTTAACAGTCTGTTAGTGTTAGAAGCTCATTTCTTTCCCATACAACCTTCTTTTTACCTGTTGACATTTGCCTGTCAGTTCTTTCGAGAGAACATTTTTGAATGGGGACTTGGCCTTCTCATAAACTATACAGAACAGAAACAGGAACATACAATATAATTTAACTTTTTCACTTCTCTTTGTTATGAATGGGTACATCTAACAATATCCCAGGCCAGCTACCTTGGTTCTGCTCTGCCTATTTGGCTATTTTTCATACAAGAGTGATCAAAACCGGCAAAATTTGAATTAAGTTATATCATCTGGATTGTTTCTGAAGCATAGAATTGATTCACATAATAGCTGCCTTTGGGTTTGGTCAGTTATTTCAGTTGTAGTATATGAGATCCAGCTGACATATAATGTCCTGTTCTGTTCTATTCTATTCTGTACCATATGTGACAAAGTGATCATTTTTAGCTGTATGCAAGGTGAGTGATACACTAATTGCCTTTCTAAGTCCATTTTTTTAAAAAAAAAAAAAAAAGAAAGCTATGAAATAAAATGAAGATAAAGTTCTGGAAGTGTTTTGAAAATTGGTATGTGCCATAGAAATTTTTGTAAATAGGCTCTATTTATCATTTAGCACTTTGATTGTCTTCTCAGTTGCAGTGTATTCAAAATTACATTTGCTGCTCACTTGAATGCCAAATTGAGACCTATTTTGAAAGCAGTCTGGCTTTGAGCTTGAAGAACAACTCCTATAACATTTGTTCAGCTTGTACAGCTTTTATCCTGCAGCCTTCTATCTAATTTGCCACATATCCTGGTTTAAGAGCACCAAGACAAAAGTTCTCTGACTTGCACTGGCACAGTGGGCAACCATAATTGCCTGTGGGGAGGAGAGGATGGGTCAGGTGACCCAAATGGACAAATCACACTGTTCCTTCCCATGTTGCTCAACATATAAGGGCTCCTAGGAAGAGCCTTTGGGCATTTTGGTGCTTGTTGTCCTTGTTCAAGGCTTTTTGCCATCTCACCTGTGCTGCTGGTGTTCCTGTTTCCATGCTGCAGAGAAGTATCATTTGACAGAGCAGGTTGTTTCCCTCTGCCGTGGGTGGCAGACGCACAGCTTCTCCTCTGTTTCTTTTGGACTGTTATCAGCACTCTGTCCTTGGGCTTTACCATCTGATGCTGAGTCTAATCTGAAATTTTTTATTTTTCCTGCTTAGGACCTTGTTGTCATCTGGAAGGTATGGATCCTATATTAACATGTTATCTTGTATCTTTGAGCATATCTGCATTCATGTATATGTATAGTTTGTCATCCTCACTGTTACTGTATTTTTTTTTTTCATTAAACTGCTTCAAGTTGGGTTGTTTGGTTTTGGGTTTTTTTCCAATCTTAAAGCCTCTCTCCCTGTTTCTCCTGTTATCCTTCCATGGGAGGCCAGATCATTGAGAGCATCTGTCAAAATTTAGTAGGCAGGCCAGCCTTAAGCTTTGATACCTGGGAAGTGAGCAAGTTGGTTTTGTAAGCCAACAAAACAGAGCCATGTCCTGGATTGGCTTGCTTCCAACAGCTGTCCCCCGTGAGAAAAAGTACTTGAGTAATGCCTACAGATATACTTTTCAAATATGAAGATGTAATTCTCAAAAGTCACTTCTATTAAAACTTTTTCTTTTGAGCCAAACCCAAACCATGGCAGTGCTGGGAGTATACTTCCAACCAAACAGCATTAAGCCTATTCTTATTATCCACATTTGTGGAAAACTTCCCAATAAGGGCAGTAACACAGTCCAGGGGAAAACCATGCCAAGTAGATGTTAGGATATAATTTCTGATGAGAAGTCCTATGGTCCCCAGAGATCACTTCCTCATTCACTCAGCAGATTCAACCCTCCCCATGGAATAAGCAAATACAATACAATGGAAGAGATCTGCCCTTCTCTTTGTATTCAGTGTAAGTTTGCCCTATTAAATCCTGAAAAAGAGATTCTTTCAAGCACAGAGACACTCAAGGGGAAGGATTTCCTTAATTTGGTTTTACTATATTGTCCTTCAAGTTAAAATGGCAGAGATTTTTGGGACTGGTTTGAAGTGTGGAATTTGACATGGTGGAGTTTCACTCTTTCAAATTTTGTTTTCATCATTGCCTTGACATATATTCATCTCTTCCCTATCTGCCTTTTCTTACTTCACTTATATATCTTCACTTATTTATCTTCTTGTAGTACTGGTAAAAAAAGTCTCTTTCTGACCAACATACAGTGATTATCTCATGCCAACCTTGTGCCAGTGTTACACCAGTAAAACTTCTAACTTCATGGGATAAACTTCACAAAGAAAATTCTGTTTTGCAGTCTGTAAGACTTGTAAAAGGAACTTAGCAAACACAGAACCCAGCCCTGTGTGATTCACTGACAGCAGGCTGCTTTAAGTTTAGCAGTTACCTCTAGAGTAACAGCCAAGGAATGTATAAGCACTCATGGATGAGTCCACATGTGGTGATTCAGAATTCATCTTAGTAATTATCAACACATTTCAGATGTATTTCTCTATCAGCTAGCATCAGGGTCTATTTTTTTCTAAACACGGTGAGCTGGAAGCAGGGAGGGAAAACTCAGTTCTGGCTATAAATTCTACTTTTCTAATCCCACTGCCCATGATTATTCATTCATACTGGGCAGATACATTACTTTTGATTATCATATGATTAAAATCTATGGAACAACTGTTGAGTTCCAACAACACTGACAAAATAAGACAGCAGAAATTTCCACTGTCCTTACATCAAAAAACCCAAGGTCTTGCACTAGTTGAACTCTGCAATATTTGGATTTAATTACAGTAGTCCAAATTCTGCCCTCAGATACACCAGTCAAATTGGGTAAGACTTGGCATGGAGGGGACATTTTCAAATCTAATACCATGAGGTTTTTTTATAATACCATGCCAAACAGGGCATAATGTATTTTTAGAAACTGTCTCATTTATAATAATAAAATGCTCTTCAAGATGATTCATATTAAAAGAAACAATTATTTTGGCTTACAGGACATATTTGTAACTATGTGTAGACACTTATTTGGATGCGATTCAGCAGCATGTAAATTCAGAACATGGATGTATGCCACTGGCAGGGATGAAAAAAATGTCAAGGAAGCGATCTGTTACTCGGTAGCTATTGCTGTTTCCTTTTCCTGCTAGCTCAGAGCTCTCTATAGCTTCACAGAGATGAAGAACTCGAAGGGACCTCTAGAGGTCATCTGGTCTACACTTCTGCAGAAGGAGAAGTGCAAACTTATGAAGAGAGACATCTGTCAGTGATAGTTCGATGTATATAGAAGACATTTTAAAATGGGAAATCCTATGCCCTCCCATATTCTTCAGCATTTTTGCGGACAAGACATTTTCCTAACAGATAATTTGAATCGTTTTCTATGCAAGTTAAGCAAATTTCTTCTTTTTCTTTCCACAATGTGGTCAGGAGGAACAGCTGAGCATGTGCTATCCCTTGCTGAAAAGTTGTCAGTTTTCCTCCTTTCAATCTCCTCTTTTAGAAGAGACGTGGTAGATAACCTTCAGCTTTTTTATCTCATCGATATGCTTGTTAAACCCTCTCTATACTTGCTGCTCTCCTTGGGGGTTCTTCCCCAGTTAGCTCTATCACTACCCATAAATTGCATGTAGCTTGTTGCAATTTGCAATAGGCTCGCATTAGAGACTCACATTTAATCCATAACCATGAACCTCACGTGCATCTGCCTGTGCTAATTGTTCCCTTCCGGTTTTAGACTGTTTTTCCAATGTTAAAAGTTATCTATGATGATAACTTGTCAAGATCCTTTGAATTCTAATTTAGTCCTTAAAAAGGGTTTGTGATACCTTTCAGATCACTGTGCTCCAGTCCACTATCCAAAACATGAACTTTTGAAGACAGCTGAGCCTAGGTAGATCATGCTTGAATGGTTCCATATTTTTAAGAGTGATTGCTAATTACCATTTAAAAAGTATCTCACACGTTTATGCACTAGCAATATGAAAATTTCACTATAATCTGATTTATTTCATGCAGCATCAAAAGCCTTTCCAAGGACATAGTTATTCTGTGATTTTTCTCCTAAGGAGCTAAAAAACAAATTATTTCTTTCCTTGGTTGAATGCATCATTTCCAAGGCAAAATTTAAAACGCTGTATACTTAAGGTGTATGCTCCTAAGAAATAACATTGTTAAATCACAACTATTACTGCTCATACTGTTAACTCGAATACAGGCAGCCTATTTATTAGCTTTGATGAAAAATTATTACAGTTATTAACCTGTAAATCACTGCTGTAATATGTTGTTCCAGTTGTTCTCTGGAACGTGAACAATGTTTTGAAACTTATTTGTAATGCAACTTGGCATCTTTCTGTCAAAGTCAAAAAGAGACTGTAAGTACAGTAATTCTGATTTATTGCTTTTTATTCCTTTTTCACCAACCTGAAAGCAGAGAATACTCATTATACTCTGGGCAGAAATAGTTTTTTTGCGTCAGGCTGCATTATGTCCCCTCTCACCTTCTGCCTTCTCAGGTCATTCATAAAGGAAGTGTTTTCTAAGCCATGTTTTAAGGAAAGCTGCTACAGTATTGTCCTGTGGAGAACATGGTTTGACGTAGCCCAAAAGGTCACAGAGCTACTGGCTCTGCAAATGGTCTCTGATCCCACAAAGCTTCTGTCTGAACTTCTCTGACTTCTCCCCCCTCCACTTCATGCATTCAACTTAAAATGTATTTGATGAGGGTTAGGGGGGTTTTTTTTGCAATGATTAGTTCTTTTATGATTCAAAATGGTTGATATTTTAATCCAGCAAGTACTGAAACTGGATGATATTAAGCACATCTGTTGTAATAGACAATGTAATAGGGGGTTTTATTATTAATTCATAAGGTCTAGAATATTTTGTTATTCTGTTGCTTTGGGGTTTTTTTTATGATAATGCACTGTCTTTGGGACAAAGTCTCTGCACGAGTAATAGCACAAAGCTGCTCTCCAGTGATTTCTGGAGACAGTAATTCCTTGGACTGCAGTCAGTTACACTCCTTCCAGTCAAAGGAGGAGATCTGTTACTTGTGGGTGCTCTGCACCAGAGACAGGTTGAAAATGCACAAAGCCTGGCTGGGCAGGGCAGGCAGACCACTCAGCTCATTCTAGCAAGGGAGGAACCTGTCAACACCATCTTTACGAACTATAAAGTGGTGATAAATTTGAGACTTTCCTGACCAGTCTGTTTTCCTAGTGCACAGGCAAGTAAAGCAGTTTAGGGAAAATGTAGACTTTTTGTGCAAGGCAGTGTAAATTTAAGGCAAGCATAACTGAAGTTTCCTATGTGATATAAATCTCCTTAGTGGTGTAGAAGAAATGGTATGGAATTTGCTGTGTTTGCCATAGAATCATAGATCAATTTAGGCTGGAAAGGACCTTTAAGATCATTGAGCCCAACCATTATCTTTATGGGGAAGTACACATAAGTTTGCCCAGGTATGATGCCTTGACTCCTTTGAGGGTTAGGAAGGGATGCATGGGAAAATGAAGGGTGAAAAGGGAAGTCAAGAACCTAGTTGCCCGGGATATATGTCTATACTTTTACATTTAACTTCCAAATTAGGGATTTGTAGCTAAACCTGCACCATTTGAAAAGTACATACCCGACTCCTTCTAGTCATAAACTGTTTATGACCAGTTGTACTTTGTGCCAGCCACCCAGGGTCAAAGCAGCCACTCTGCACTCCTTCCTACTCTCTGTACCACTCGGAGTAGACTCTAGTTTCTGGTGAAACACCTTCAGTGCAAAACACAGCCGAGTGGCAGATCGAGAAAATGAGCCTCTTCAGAGATAGATCTTGAATCCATATCAGTGCTCTGCTTTTCCCATGGCATCTGCCAGACATGGAAGAATATAGGGCGTAAGTCCTCTGACATAGAATTTTACTTCTTGCAGATAGTAAAAAATGTCACTTATTTATTTAATCTCTGCTCTGTACATTGTCAAAAAGTTTACTTTATCCCCTTTAGTGATGGGGAAGTATATCCCTTCTGTTGGTCTTCTGACAGACCACTTTGTCTCCCATTCAGCCTTTGCCTTAGAACATGACAAATTTTTCCAGGAGCACAAATAATCACATCCCCTGCACTGTGTTCTCTGTCTCCTTGAAGAACCCCTAATTTTTTCTTCATCCTTTGGCTCCTTGCTCTTCCATTTCACTTTCAGTGTGCATTTACTTTGGTAATATGTATTTCAAAGCAGAACAAATATGACTGATAGTAGCTTTTTCCTTTTTTATTTTTGTTACACACTAACAATAGGATTCAGCTTTGCATTGCAGGGTCTCCTTCCTGTAGCTGTCCATGCCTTTTCTCTTGGTGCTGTGTCTTTGTTTCTATCACTGTTTTGCGTTGCCTACTTGCCCCTCACTGTAAGTGGATCTGCAGCCAGAATGCTTCCTTTGCTTCCAGACTTACGGCCCAAGAATATCCCCTTAAACCAACGTCCATCGCTTCTGTGAAATCCTCTAAAACAGACATGTTGATGTCTCCATGTTTGCCTGTGCTCTGTACTTCACTTTCCTTCTCTGTGTAGGAGTGTTTCAGATACTAAGAGGTTGAAGTGATATTAAGAAAGAGATGATTGTTACATTCGTTTCAAAAGCATGCGAGAGTCTATGAATTTGCTAGGTAGACTTATGAATATAACTAGCAGATTAATTTGCTGACAGGATAACAGAGTTCTGGAGTTATAAATATAAGGGGATCCCCTCATGTGATTGGTATATTTGCATTTTGGATATTGAATTACCTTTTCCAAACTTGTAGGTTTGGGGGACAGAAATCATTGCTGTGACATATTTGGAAAAATATCCAGCACATTTTGACTGTTGTTGTAATATAAAAATAATATATAACAGTACACACGGGCAGATCACATTATCTAGAGAGCAAGAATTTTTCACAACAGAGATTTGAGAAATGTCTCAAGATATTGAAGTGAACTAGACAAACATATAAAGATTATAGACATGGTGCTTTTTATGCAAGAGGAATGTCATTTGAAGTACAAAAGAGAATTGACCATCATTGAACAGACTGCAGCAAGTTTCATTCTTTTATACCTTTCAGATTAGATAAGAATAAATTATGAAATAATAGCAAAGAGAATTCATCCATCCATGGATGCCATTGTAGAATAAAT
Source organism: Apaloderma vittatum (assembly GCF_000703405.1). Lineage (NCBI taxonomy): Eukaryota > Metazoa > Chordata > Aves > Trogoniformes > Trogonidae > Apaloderma > Apaloderma vittatum. The sequence continues at coordinate 22,201 of NW_009694922.1, forward strand.
TCCATCTTAACTTATTTTATGAAAAAGAGCTATACCCTGGTAGGGGTTAGTATCAAAGGTGTAATTCAGAATGGGGAGGGGAAAAAAATTAAATGAAAAACATTTTTTAAATGGGCTAAAAGATCATTTTCTCCAAAAGACTGTGTGTTCTTTACATATTTTCTTCCCTTTACAATATTTCAAGTGTACAGTGGACTGGAGAAAAGAGAGTCATCTCATTGAATTTATGATTCCTCTTTAGTTTGAACTCAGCAGGTCTTTGCCATAAAGTGAAAGGTCTAAAATTTTTTCCTGCTTCTCCTGAAGAGAAAAAAGAGAACCTTATAGTTGGACCAAATCACTATACAATGTGGTTAGTATTCATTGTCTCATATGTATTGTCATCTGGCCAACAAAAACAAACATCCCGGGTCACTCAGAGGATGTGGTATTTGTCACAGCAAGTCTGTGGTCTCAAGTGAGCTGAGGTGGTTTCATAGGATGCACAATTTGTAAAAAGCCCTAAACAAAGCTTGCAAGCATTTTATGCTTTATGTATTGGTATGTGTAACACTGACTGCGATGCCGGTTTGCAGACACAGCCTTCCCTTAACGATCTGTGACTTATAGAAAAGAGGATACACAGATGAAATTTCAAACTCTTACCTGTCCTGATGTACTGGCTTTTGAACTGAACAGTGGAAGGGTCCTATTATAGGTTACAAAAAATAGAGAATAATATTCTCCATAGCGTGAACTTTTTTAATCCAGAAGGTAGTGGTCTGAGTTACCAGCAGCAGGTTTTCTAAGGAAACTATGGAGCTTTGCTGGCCCCCACAGTGGTCTCAGAGTCACCTCCGTTCCTGGGCAGGGGGCCTCTCCCTCTACAACCCTGCCTGTGGTGCACACACACCACAGAGGGTGGCTGCACAAGCACCTCGCTGTGCTCTTCCTTAATCATAGAATCATAGAACATTTGGGGTTGGAAGGGACTTCTAGAGATCATCTAGTCCAAGCCTCCTGCAAGACAGGATCCCCTAGAGCACGGCACGCAGGAACACATCCAGGTGGGTTTTGAAAGTCTCCAGAAGAAGACGACTCCACAACATCTCTGGGCAGCCTGTGCCAGTGGTCCGGCACCCTTCCACAACCTCTCTGGGCAGCCTGTGCCAGTGGTCCGGCACCCTCACAGTAAAGGAGTTTCTCTTCATGTTGAGGTAGAACTTCCTACGTTCTAAACTAAACTCATGGTTTCTTGTACTAATGCTGGGCACAATATTTCTGCTCTGCCATCACCCAATACTACCGTGTTCCCAAAGTAGGTTCCCAGTGGCCACAGGCTGATGGGGCAGGTACAGCCACCCCCACCAGCTGCAGCTTTCGCTGGGGCTATAAATAGCAGACAGAGAAGGCCTCGAACCTGCAATTTAAAATACCGAATTTTTCTCTAAATATGTTTTATTGATAACCATGGTATAATAATAGAGCTGTAGAGTTTTCCTCTGTGTTTGCCCTTTTAAAGATCCCACAAGATGTGTGTGGTGCGTTGTCCTGGCGGGGGCTTGCTGGAGCCACTCGCTAGCGTGACTTGGTGCCGATCACTCGGGGTAAAATGCAGAGGGCTCGGCACCCCAAGTTTAGAGTTACTTAACCAAAATGCTGCGTGCTGAAGTCTGCCAATGTCTTGTGTAATCTGAGCAAATTCCAGCATTGCTGTGGAAAGCTACAGGACATTTAAGAATTTTGTGGAAATGTTACCAGTTTCTTTTATATTCAGCTTTGGTTTTCTAAAAACCATATAGAAGTTCTTACATGTAAGTTTGAATTACCTGCAACCTTGAATTTTAAATTTATATCAATGTTTAATTGAGTTCCTGGGAGAAACAACTAAATTGCAGATTATTTTCTTGTATGGTTGCATATGTTTAGACAGAAATACTTTTATATCCTGTGGGCTAGCAAGCTGTTTGAATAACAAATGAATCACTACCCCTCTCAGGAATAATAGCTAGGCTCAGTGCTTGTTCTTGGCTAACTGTTAGACAATATTTTTTATTGTACTGCTTTCATAGTTAGCTGATATCTCACCCATAAGTAGCATCTAAAGATTAAGAGAAGTATCAAAGAAATTTCCCTCCTTTGCTTCATGCTGGCAAAAATAATATTCCCCCCACCCCCACTTTGTTGTTGTTTTGTGTTTTTTTTTTTATTCAGGACTCTCATGGCATATTAGATTATATCTTTACCATTAGGGTGTGGGCTCAAATATGCTACCTCTGTAGCAATTAATGTTGCATGAAATAGTAGCAATATGGAAAGCTGAACCACGAGGCTTTGCAACTGGAAAAGAGGAATCTGACTTAAAACAAAACTGTTTTCACTCACTCATACTCCGTCACTCATACGCTCCCAAAAATCCAAGTCACGTGTGTCCACGTAATCTGGCTGGCATGTCCAGGCACTCTGGCTGGGGTTCCTAGCAGTGACCCAGAGGACAAGAGACATCAGCTATTGAATCAAATGAGGTATTGATTCAAATGAGATCTCCTGGTCTTTTTTGTGGATCGTAAGCCACTGTACGTTTCGGTAGCTACAAGCTGTGGCAGTTCTGTACCTGCCACGCAGAGAAGCTGTCCTCACTGTGTGCACAAGTGAAGGGGTTTTATAGTGTCAGGCTGGGAGTCCCTGGGTCATTTGCAGCTCCTCCATGCATGGTAGACTGCTCTCAATCTGTCTCCCAGTATAACTGCTGCAATAAGAAAAATTTAAAATACTAGAAATAAATCTATAAATAGATACAAATCCGTAAGTCTAGATATAAATGTGGAGTGATATGCTGGTTGAGTCTGTGTTTATGTTGTTTTTCTTACCTCTCCCCTTACAGTTTTGATACAGTTCTGTGTTTTGCCCAACAAGACCAGGAGGGGATGTTGGCTTCTAGCGCACATGCTAAACATCAGTGAAAGGATCCCTTTGTCTTCTGTTTCGACATACCGGTCTTGAGAAATGGTCTCATTTAATATTCTTATCAGCATTTTAAGTTCATCAACTTCCGACTGGTTGATTCTTCTGACCTTTAAATAACAATATTATGTAACATGATCTCTGTATCATCACGTCCTAGAAGGTGACCAAGAGAGGCACATTTTGCGATTTTTCAGGGTGTTTTTTGTTGCTCTTACTTTGTTTGAGGTTTTTGTTTGTTTGTTTGCGGTGTTGTGTTTTGGTTGGTTTTTTTCCAAGAGGAGCTTAGCCAGAAATAAAAATCCCCCACACAAAACCATGTAGAGCTTCAAACTCGTCAAGGTAATTTTAGAAAAGCTTTATCCTCACTGGCAGCCTGAGAAAGTTTGCTGCATGCTGCCTCGAAGCGTGAGCATCCCTGAACTACTGTATTTTTGCAGCCTTTCCCTAAGACCGTCGCTGCCCCTGGTGTATCGGGTGGGCTGTAAGGTTGTCCCAGGTCCTTCGCTGGCCTCCAGGTCAGACTCCTGTCTTAAAGAAGGAACCGGGGGATTCTCCGTGGGCTTCCCCGGGCGGTT
>NW_009694922.1:25863-73014 GCF_000703405.1 Apaloderma vittatum
TTCTCCTCTTCCGAAACGCCTTCCAAAACGCCGGGCCCGGGTTCCCTTTCTGATCTGGGAGCTGGCGAGGCCCCAGTGGTTCTCAACCTCTTGCCGGAGAGCTGAGGCGCCTTCTCCTGGCACCTCCACCCCTCGTGACCCGCATCCCCCTGAGACAGGCAAGAGCTCTATTTTTATTTTATATTATTTTTTTCAATACAAGGAGAAAGATGTGCACAGGCTCCATAACTTCTGGAGCAGATTGGGTCTTCCCCATGCCAATGACTTTATTAGCTCTTAGAGAACTATTTCTCAAGAAAAGGTCAAGATTTGTAGATGAAACATGCAGCCAAGTGTGAGTTTCCAGTGTCAGCTGCTCTGGTTCTTCAAAATGCCTAAAGATATAAAGATGTTTGAGTGTCTTAAAGCACATTACTGTCAATGAACCTGAGAAGTGACAGACTGCCAGCAGAATTATACATTTAATTATACTGAAATCTTCAGAACACTTATGCTTAGTTTTTTTTTGCCTAAGCCAGGCGTTGATCAAAGTAGTGATACATGTGGTCACAACAAACTAACAACCCAAATACCTTGATTGCTAGTAGAAAGATATGCAGATGTGTACAATGAATAGGCATTTTAAGTCTATACTTTAAAATTAATAGGTTTTTATTCCATTGTGCCTACTTCTTTTATGTCTGACCTTGCTAAGACAATGAGCATAAGGTTTTCGGAAGTTCCTAATTTTCAGTGAACTGTATTTGCCTTTCCTATTTTATATTATTTCATTCATTGTCTTAATTTACAATGTAGTTGGGTCATTTTCCTCTTTCTTTCCAGTCCGTTGTTGCATTCCCATACTTGTGTTCCAAGGCTGCACTAGAACTTCATTCCCTTAAAGTTCAGAGTTATTTTTCTCCTCCCCAGTAAAACTGAGTTTGTATTTGCAAGCATTGTCTGCCACTTCTAGGATTTTCTGAAGCATTGAGGTCTTTTTGAAATTATTACCCATTTGGGAAGGGTAATTATTCACCTGATCTTATGAGATGTTTTAAATCATCAAACAGAAGTGCCAAATGATTGCACAATATCTGTTTGCTTTCTTCTGTTGACATGGGAATTTAGGGCTTCCTTTGGAGGGAAATGCTTTTATCACAATTTTTATTGCACAGTGTAACACCTTCTGTCCTTCCACTTTTAACTTTCTCTTCGACCCAAGGATGCCAAGCAGTGGTATAAATACCACTTTGAACATCATGAGCTGGCTATGTATTTGAACTAAGTTCATTGCTTGGGTTAGCTTTGTTTCTTTATGTATGATATTTACCTGCACCACCTGGATTTTGGATTAACCAGCTATCTTCTGTAGCACCAGCTGATCCATCCAAAGAGCAAAACATAACAATGACAGAAATAACAGACTGGGGCAAGAAGAGGCCCCAAATGTGATGTAAATATTTAGTTTCAGTCACAGCAAAGAGGGTAAGAGGGAAGTGTATTTGAGAATTTGTAAGTAATACTGCTTGCCTCTAAGCAGGATTGGCTGTATTTATAAAAGTTAATCATTAGGTCAGTTCTAATTAATAAGAAACGCTCAGTTAAGCATTTCTCTGTGTTTAAAATTGCACTTGCATTCACTATAAATTCAAGTACTTCTTTTAATGTAGTCCACAGTGTTCTGACAGCCTCTTTTATAAAATTGGCCTCTTATCCAGAAGATGCCTTGGTTGCTGGCATGCAATAGAATGGCTTTTATTGAGTCATTTACATACAGATCCTCCTACAATTAATTATTGCTGTGGGTTTACCATAATAATGGAAATTAAACTGTTTTTATAGTGGCAGTCGTTAACTAATCAGAACAGTCATCATGACAAATACAGAGACAGCACGGAGTGTAAAAACATCACCTGTCCGTCTCAGGGCTGAAGAGATGCTCACGCAGCCACCCTGTGCAGTGACAGCCCTTGACCAGACCAGGCAGAGAAATGGCATCCTTTCAGGTGATGCTGATTTATGGGACTAGGCTAATTCTGAGCAAATCTTCTGTCTTACAAAGAACAATTATTCTCACACATGTGAATGGAATATTAGACCATGGCACATTATTTAGGGTATTAGGTCTTTCCTCTGTGTATGTTTCTATAGACAAGCTGTGGAAACAGCAAAGGTCCTGGGGTGTATCATGACTTATTTTAACAGACTAAATATTCTGTTGCAACTTCTGGATTGGTTTTGCCTTATTTTTGTTGTTGCTGTTTTTGTTGGGTTTTTTTTAAGTGTGCTTTCAATTTGCTTCTCACCAAATAAACATAAAATCCTGTCAACAAGTTTCTCTTCCTCTGCTCTGAAATCTGATGTAAAGAGAAAGCAAAAATGTCCCTCACTCCTTCCTGTCTTCTGCTTCATAGATGGCAGAAAGCTGAGCTAACAAATAATTTGTAGTGATTTACTTGGCAATCTTCATCACATGTCCCTAGGGAAATTGTCCATAGAAGGCCTGTGGTTTTCTAGAATATACTTGTTTTTCAAAATGTATTCTCCAAATTACTTTGGCCAGTAATCTAGTTACCTGGAATACTTGTGGTAAACGAGTGTTTAGTGACAGCAAAGGTCATTTACTTCTGTGTTTAAGTGAATGCTTGTGGGACATGTAGGTATTTGCACGGGACTAGCACAGAATTCTTTATAAAGACTGGCCACTGAATCACAGTCCTTCACGCAAAGCACCTGAGGCAGGGGCGTTATCAGTCCTCTGTCTGTAGCTGCTGCAGTGTCATGTGCTGGCAGTTTCTCCTTGTGTGTGCCAGGCTGCCCCCAGCCACCCCTCAGCTGCTCCAGGGTGGACTTTGCCACCACACCAAGCATCACAGGGGGATCCAGCCCTAGGGTAGCAGAGCCCGAGGTGCAGCACCTCCTCTTCTGGTGCCTCTGCCACTTGGCAGAAAAGTGGAGCAGACAGCTGAAGAGCATGGGTGGCAGAAGGAAAAGTGATAATATGTAGCTATTTGCTACAACAGATGTGAATCAGAGGTTTCTGTTGGTTTAGTAAAGGGCACATTTTTCTGAATAGTCTGAATTCTCTGAAGGGTCATGGTAAAGTAAATCCATTACTTCTAGTACTGGAACAAAGATACCAGAGCCATACAGTGCAAATTACTGATCGCATGTAAACTCACTTTGCTGGTTCAAATTTGTTCAGTAACTTTTGGCAGGTTAACTTTGCAATAGCAAACTACACAGATATTCCATGTCCTTGTGCAGCCCGAATAAAAGCATAAAGCTGCTGACATAAATTTCAGCTCCTGTTACTTCAAGAGAAATGTGATCGATTGCCTATTTCTGATGCGAGTCACATCTGCTGTGCTGCAGTTGAACGGTGCCTGATAACCAGCATCAGCAGCTGGGGTACTGCAGCCGGAGGATGCTGGTGGGAGCACCCCAAAGGCTGTGTTCTGAGTCTCTAGACAACACTTCCCATCTGCTCTTGCTTTTGAATTACTAGTATGCAGAGTCAGTTTGTGGTTATTACTCTTGTTGAGAGATTTCATGTGCTTTGTAACAGTCGGATTAGATAGCAAACTGATTTCTGTAAGCAATGAACTCAGAATCTGACTCCTCACATTACATTGTCCAAGGATGACCAAATCAGACACATCTTCCTGACTCCTTCATTTATGTGGAGAAGCTTGTTGTTCCTGTTCATCAACTTTGAGCACTGCTACAATGGGCACTCAGGTGTCTGTAATTTATTTTTTTAAACCTACTATCATGTTCTATGCAGCATTATCAGCATTCATTACTTATTAGCAGTACAAAGCTATACATATTGCAGGGTGCTTAATTTCACACCAACTCCAGCCTGCTCCCATTGACTAGAAGACAAATCTGTGCTGGAGTAAATTAGGTGTACTCCTACACCCCATCTTCGAAAAGAAACTCAAGAAACCCAGTTCATGCATGCCAAGACTAATCTAGGATGTGAGCAAAAGCACAGTAGCTAGGGGCAACTCTTCTTTTAAAAAATACTAATACTGAAAATACTTACATTAAAATACTAACTTACTTAGAAGTACCAGCTGATGCCCATGATGTGGATCTTTGAAAACTCTGAGGGGTTCTGTCTGTGTCTATCATTCAATTACTTTAAATCATTTTAATTTTTCTCAAAGATTTACATGAACAGTTGTATGCTTGCTCCTAGACAAAGTGTAACTTTCTCCCCATATTTAAGTTAGAGAAGGTTGAATAGCTTATAGGTTAGGAAAAAGTGGTTAAAAAAATTTTATAATGCAAGAGGTTTTAAGATTTTTTTAATGGCTCTTAGCACCTCAGTAATAGGTAATGGAAATTTGAAATTTGGCAGGAGTATCACTCCTGTGCTGGAAATCGTCTTTGTTCAGCCTGCAAGTTAACTGCATTCTTTTAGGTATCACCTTAGCAAAATGGATTTTACTTATGGGATCACAAGGTATGTTTCTCTTCCAGGAGAAAGCAGTCTCATTCACTCCATAGCAGAACCACTTCATTTGCTGTAAATGTGCACAATGGCTAAAGAGCAAGTGGAGAGTCTGAGGAAATAGAAAGGTACGTCCAAGTATTGGATTTAAAATTAAAAGACCTGGGTTCTCCTTCTTTTTTCAGGCATCCTACCTGGACAAGTCAGTCACAGCTGGCTTTTGGCACCTCTGCCACCTCTGTCATCTGGCTAAATGTGAGGACTGGGAGGGGGGTTGTGCCCACCCCTGAACAGGTAAGAGGTGACCTCACCGTGCAAGCCCCTTCCTTCCCCAGCCAGTGCTGCAGCCACTGCTGTCTCTGTAACTGCATCAGGTTTTGTGAAACTAAACTTATTCTGGTTTGCACAGTGTTCAGGCCTGCATGGGCAGCCCTGAAAACCCTTCAAGCCAGGATCCGGTTAGTGTGCATAGATCGTGGTCTAAACAGTGAAAATAAAATGAAGAAATGTCCTTTAAAAAACTCCTCTGTGCAATCATCATAGCCAAGACTTGCAAAAGCACCTCTAGAGCAATCTGCACAAAGATGTAGTAACACTTTATCTGTATTTGTATCGCTGTAAAGCTGCATCACATGCATCTGTGATATGGGGTATTAGTCAAGGACTATCCTGTACTTCAGTAATAGGGGAATATGCTATATTTTGAAAGCAGCAGAAATTTGCCGACTTCAGTGTTTGCATCAGCACAGCTGCCTTGGGAAAACAGTGATTTCACTAACTAGCCCTATTGTGTAAGTATCAAGCAGAAATATATTCTTTTCAGGGGCTTTCACGTTACCAGGTGACATTTGGAGGATGGCCGCTTCCCCTTTAGCATTGCTAATACATCCTGTTCTCCCCTGAAGGAACCTGATATGTGAAACTTCCTTTCTCGAACACGGCAAAACACTTGTTCTGGATGTGATATCTGATGGGTGGCTGTCTTGTTTCTTGGGCCTGACAATGCTGAATGTCACAATGCTGAAGTACATCAATGGATCTACAGTTTGACTTTTGAAAGTGCTGTGCCTATCCAGCTTGGTTTTTTGCAGACTGCTGTGGGGAGGTCTTTCTGCCTCAGGTGAAATCAAAGGACCAACAAAAAAATGCTTAGCCTTTATATCTTCATACGACAGTTTGCCTGTGGTATGTACAAAAACCATGCTGGAAATGAGATCACAGAATAGTGTGAGTGAGAAGAGACCTCTGGAAGTCTGTAATCCACTCCTCCTACATTAAGTTTAGGGTGCTCAGGACTTCACCTTAAGCTGAATTTCGTGTATCCATAAAGATGGATGGAGACTTCACAGCCTCTCTGAACTCCTGTCCCAGTGTCCACTGATCCTCATGGTATGTAATCTCTGTCACAGCTAATGGCAAATGAAAGAGCCTCTAGGACATAGTCATGGAGACAGAAGATAGGTTTTGTCTCTGGAAGATTTCAGGTCACATGTGATATATACTGTCAGGAGAGAGTGCAAAACTTGTGCAGAGGATGTGAAGGTTTAAGAGTACCAACAAAAGCAGATTTTTTGGAGGGCATTAATCAAAGGATAAATCCTGCTCTTGAAACTGAAGCAGTTTAGGTTTTGAATCAGAGAGGCTTGATGTATTCATGTGCCAACTACACTGCCCCTTTTGAAGTTTGTGATGTTCCTTCATGACTAGAATAAATTTCCTGTAACCTTCCCATCTTACTGCATCCGTATTGCAGGTGGAGCTGACTTGTTTGAATTAAATGCCACTGGAGTCACAGACCAAATCAGAGACCGTGATGCTCACATTTGAAAAAGGGAGGAACCAATTTTATACAGAGCAGGTGGAAACCAGATGTACTTGAAACTAGGGTGAAAAGAAGCAGAAGTGTCCTGACAATTGAAAGTGATTGTTTCCATCAGGTTACAGAGCTCTGGGTTTCCTAGACCACATATTGGACTTAATTAGGGCTTTCCAGAAAGAACATTGCTCTTTTTATTCTATTTTTGTTTTAAAATTAACTCAGTCATAATACTTTAGCTGAAAATGAAATCTAATATTTTTTCCACAGAAATGACAGGAGAATTTATAGATTTTCTAGGATTCTTGTTTAAAATCTGACTGTTGATTAGTATGTGGATCTGTGCCTTACAGGACAGTAAGAACATTATCGTAGTATAAAAAACCTTCTCTTTAAAAGGCAATTTTTTTTCTGAATGTATTTTTACAACATATTTTGAAATCTGGTGGCCTTGGAGATTTTTTTGGTCCCAAGGTGGCAGTCCTGGCATAAAAACACTTCCTAAGGTTAACAGCTGTGTGACTGTAAAAATCAGCAGGATCTTGCAAGCCAAGCCACGGCCCAGTGGGGCAATGTGCAGCCATGAGGACATGGTGTTGACCCCTATGCCATGTAGGCCTCGCTGGTCATTTCGGCAAGAATTCCTGAGCAGAGCATTGAATGAGAGAGTGGGCTGGTCAGGGAGCATGATGGCCATGGGATGGCCAAGGAGTGGGCAGGATGCTGCCTCCCACCCACGTCATACCTCCTGCCCCATGGAAATGAAATGATCCTGTCCCAGGGCAGGAAGTGGGCAGGGGAAATCAAAGCCACCCTTTACATTTTTTCTGGGTTGTGCCAAAACTCTGGGAAAACTAAGCGCTTCCATGTGTTTTTAGCCTCTCTACTTCTCTTTGTCCAAAGTGACACTGGAAAGTAATCTGCTTTTTTTGCAAAAAGTTACCTGAAGTGCCTCTCAGTTTTACTGTGTCTATCCTTTGGGGGAAAAGCAATGGAGGTGGAGGCAGGCAGGAGGAGGAGACTTGAGTGACCATTGCAGGTATGAAGAAGGCAAAAGCGACCACAGGGGCAAAGACGTGTCTGAAGAATGCTTGAGGGTTTTGTAGATCTTTGCTGAAAGTAAATGTATTGTCAGTTACTCCGCACATCTGCAACCAGGCACATTAGGTTTCAAGATATCCAAGAGGCCTCTTTTATTGCCCATCACAATAGCAGAACAGTGTTCCTGTCTGTAGTCCATGAACAAGGGGGGTTTGTAGCTTATTATTCCAGGTTCTCTAATAGTTCTTAATGCCAAGTTTGCCATGGTCACTTGAAAGGAATCATCTAATAAAGGCTTAATACTGAGAACATTCCTTACAAAGAGATGACCTTCCGTTGCATTTCTGGAGAGGTGCTCACGGGGAATGATGTGACTGAAGCATCTGGGAGGTTTAGCGATCTGCTGTGCGACAAGAGTCCCGTTCTACTCTGCAAATGTGGAAGGAGGCAGAAGAGAGTCAGGGAGGTGGGAAAGGCAGAGGGAATGCAGAGTTAATACTAAAACACCATAGCTAACCATTTGAAAGATGATATTGCACTTACTCTTGTGGCATCAAACAGTTTTAACTGTGACCCAAGGAACCACCACAGCTGCAGTTAAGAGTGGGAGGAAAAAGAATTGCTTTATTGACAAAGCGGTGGGAAAACAGTGACAGAAAAAAAACAGAGGACCTAGTTGTGACTAAAAATAAATTAATCAAAACGAGCTGTGAAGGAAAAGGGTATTTTTATCCACATGTACTCTTGCAACTTCTCTTTTTGACTTAAGGTTGCTTTTGTTATTGGACCTGTACAGTAGGTTCACCCAGAAAAGCAGTGGAAAACAGCAAGCAGCACTAATCAAGATACTATATGGCACTACTTCATCTGCACAGCATAGCAAAAGGTGCAAAAGCTGGGGATATTTTCAAGCTGGACCACCCATAGGGAGAGAGCAACAGATGTTCTGTGATTATATGTTACAAATATTTATATTCCTGGCACCCTTTATTCCTTGCTAAAACTTATACCTTTATTACGTGCATGACTGGTTTTCTGCTAAATATGAAATGAGGACACACTTTCTCATTCAGTTACACAAAGGAAGTTGCCAGACACATAAATAGGTAAAGCTGTGGCTTTTCAGTAATCATTCATTGCGCAAAAGTAACGAAGCTTTTGCAAAAATCATGTCAGAACACAGTTGGTAAAAGTGTCAGCATCTCTGTTACTGGCATATTTCCTAGGTATGTGGGACTGAAGCTGGCTTTTATATCTTCAGGAGAAAACCAGAATTCTTTTTTTTCCCAGTTTCATCAGGAATTTCACCCATTGTTATGTATTTTTTTTTAAAATCTTACCTTAGATTTGTGGATTAACCTAAGCTCTAATTTTTTTAAAAGTGTACCTAGTCTTTATGACTGATTGGAGGAAAAATATTGAAGGTATATTTTCCTGCCCTATTTGCTCAAAAACTATCAAGTAAATGGATCTAAAAATGTCACAGTTTTTAAAAGTAGCCCCATTCTTTTTATTGACTGACTCATGCCTTTTGAACTCCAGTTCAAAATAATAATAAAAATAATAATATGGAGAATTAGCTGAAAACTTAGATAAGTTCCATTATGCAGCAGAGACAACTTGGTTTTAATACTAATTTTGTAATACCATGGAATCATAGAATCATAGAATGGCCTAGGCTGGAATATGATGAGTTATGCAAATTCATGGGGTCTTGCTCTGTTCTCCAGCTCTCTTCCATTGCTATTCATGAATGTTACCTTGTCGTGATATTGAAGACAACTGATTTATTCCACAAACATAACGTCTTCTCTGTTTCCACATTACTCACAAGATACTGGCATATTAGTATCTGGTAGATATTTTTAGTAATTTACAAGCTCTATTAAGATCAAACATTTCCTACTAATTTTTCCTTACTTGCAGACATCTCTTTAGTTTTTGTTCTGAGAATCTGTTGCTCATTATTTGTTTAGTGATACTATTTCTGCTGATTTCTTACATGGACTTTCAGAGAGCCTTGAAAGTGATGGCTTTTTACTTTGGTTTCTGGAAGTAAACACTCCCATGTTCAGTAATATGATTACATTTTCTCCTTGTACAGCAGCACTTGCAAATAGTATTCTGAATTTGTACAAACTTTTACAGGATGTGAAAAAATTTCAACCTCTACTGCTCAGACAAGATTAATGCATTTTTTTGTTCAGAAGGATATATATATATGTAAAAACTAACATGCAAATCCATCTAATACTTTTTTTGCCTTAGCTCATAGAATACCAGCCACTGAGAATTCATCTTCTATTTATGCACAGTTAAAGCGTGGTTACTAAATGATAAGAAAAAAAGCAAAGAAGGATGAGAGAATTGGTATAATTAGAAAATTTGGTTTTTTAGTCATCTGAGAAGCTGCATATGTTCACAAAGGACATTTCTGGGACATTACAAGGTATTGAGAGCATCAGAATAAAAATTCTCTGCCAATCACAGTGTGTGTGAGGGTGGGCAGCTGTGCCTGTGGGGAGGAGAGGATGGGGCAGGTGACCCAAATGGACCAATCACAGCTGTCCTTCCCATGGTTCTCAGTATATAAGGGCCCTTAAGAAGAGCTCTGGGGTCTTCAGTGCTGCTGTGCTGAGAGGATGGCCATGGGCTGTTTGTCATCTCTCTCTGTGCTGCTGGTGTTCCTGCTGCCTATTTTCATGCTGCAGAGGAGCACTGTTTGATGGAACAGGTTGTTTCATCCTGCTCCTACACACAGCACACCTCCTTTTCTGGGTAGTTTTTTGCTTTTTGACTATCATTAGGACTCTGGGCTTTGGCGCTCCTGTCTCCTGCTGAGTCCAGAACTTTTTTTTCTGCTTGTTGTTATCTGGAAGGTGCAGGTTCCATATTGTCATATTATTTTGTATCTTTGAGCATATTTGCATAGAATCATAAATCGTATCAGCTAGAAGAGACCTAGAAGATCATCGAGTCCAGCCTTTGTCCCAGCCCTATCAACCTACTAAACGATTCCCCCCAACAAAACATCCACCCGTCTCTTAAACACCTCCAGGGGCAGTGATTTAACCACCTCCCTGGGCAGCCTGTTCCAATGGCTGACAACCCTTTCAGTATAGAAATTCTCCTTAATATCTAGCCTGAACCTCCCCTGGCACAATTTAAATCCATTTCCCCTCATCCTATCACTCTCCACTAGGGAGAATAGACCACCCCCCACCTCTCTAAAACCTCCCTTCAGGTAGTTGTAGAGAGCGATGAGGTCTGCCCTGAATCTTCTCTTCTCCAGGCTAAACAGCCCCAAATCCCTCAGTCTTTCCTCATAAGACTTGTGTTCTAAGCCCTTCACCAGCTTGGCAGCTGCCTCTGTACCCTCTCTAGCACCTCAATGTCCCTCTTGTAGTGAAGAGCCCAAACCAGGATGCAGTACTTGTATATGTCTCTATAATTTGACATCTTCATTGTTATTGTTAGTTTTGAGGGGGGTTTTCATTAAACTGGTTCAAGTTTTTTTCAATGTCAAAGTCTCTCTCCCTGGTTCTCCTGTTATCCTCCTCTAGGAGGCTGGTGGGGGATCACAAAGAGCATCTGTTAAAATTTAGTGGCCAGCACAACCTTAAAATTGAACACGTTGATAAAAAAAAACTCAGGTAATATTATCTCTATCTGTGTTTCTGTACGTTTGCACATATTTGTTGTTCTTCAGCTTTAGAAGAGAAGAGGTAACAAAATTATATTTAAACTCTACAAGAATCATCAGTAAGGAAAGATGAATAGCCAGGGTGGAGGTGGAGAAAGATAGAAGGAAATGACAGAAGAGAAAGAAAAGGGGAATAAAAGAAGAAAACTTGAACTACCATAATAAAAAAATAATATGCTAAGACTTCACTTACTCCCTAGCATTTATTCACATTTTCTCCCAGAAGGGAACTAATAGAAAATCTACATCTTACCCTTGTCTCTGGCCACCTGGATTCAAAGCTTGAAGAAACCATATGAGAACATGAAATGTAGTCTTATTCCTTCCTGGACCCACAGTTTAGCCTCTGATCAAAGAGTAAGTGATTCTTCCAGCAGTCACATCAACTCTGCCTTTCTATGATTTACAGATTTGCTGTTGCATATTTTCTTTCTCGAAAGGAACGAACCGTTCTTCAGACAGAAGTGGCCTTCTAGTTCTTGTTTTAAAAGAAACAAATGCAGGGTTTTTGGCAGCAGCTCTTTGTCTTTAAAGCAAGAATATTGATTTGGGTTGCCCTGAAGGCAGCCAACTGCTGCTGTTTTACTAGGCTTGGTCTTACTCATTTGTGAGCAACCTCAGATTATTTTATAGAGTTACTTCTGATTTGCTGATTTCCTAGAAAATCACAAGCAGGAAATATATCTTTTATGTTTCAGAGCTTTCCACATTCTGGAAAAATGTGTTTTAAACTTTATTTTATTATAAGAATAGAGTAGAAGAGTACTGTAGGACACAGTCACTGTCCAAGCTATCTAAAGGGCAGATGACAGAAATGCCCTGCTCTTTCTCAGTAAGTGTCCTGATGACTGTGGTCATTAAATGCTACTTCTTGATATTTGGTAGCTGTCAGTCACTCAAATTTTGCCACCTGCTACTGTGGCTGCTCTATAAACTGTGAATGTGTTCCTCAAGTGAGTGTCAGGAGATGCATCTTCATAAATCGTGGCAGTTAGCAGTTGGAAGAAAGAAGATCATGGATTTTTTTTTTTTCCCTGGAACATCCTTTAAATCTCTGAGATTACCCTAGAGATTCTCACGTCTTGTGCAGCCAAATTAATCCCTCTTAACAAAACTAATTGTTCTTCAGATCATCTCCAAACCCATGGCCTAATATTTCAGCAGTTGTTCTCTTGTTAGCATTAACATTAACATTAACATTAAACCTCATTAATTTCATGATGGATCATCTCCGCAGCAGCTTGGAGTCCATGGCTCCATATCTGTTGATACAGCCTGTTGAGATCTAAGCCCTTTAATTTGCAATTGTAATATGTAATTTTCTAGAAATAAAATGCAATTCAGTCACAGGACATTCAGAATCACTCAATTCTAATCTATAATGTCAGCAAGCCCATTTCACTGACATTATTGTTTTGACACTGAGTGTAATAGGAATGATTAAGCCAGGAAGAGAGCAGCACTTACTTGACTGCTGTCAGCTACTGAACCACAATAGCCCAGCACACAGACTCTATTCAGCTGATGAAACATGAAACTTGATATGCTGCTGCAAAATGTTAGTAACCACAATGCTACATTTCAATCCCTATTTGATATTATAAATGTTTAGTCTCACTCTGTTAGACCCAGCCTCATACAAAAGCAATTCCTGTTTCACAACTGGAGGGAACAGCAACCAAACTTCTCTCTTTTAAATTTGCTGTATCCAAGCACGTGTCAAGGCCTTTTTTCACTTTTTTTTTTTTTCCAAAATGGAAGAGTGTATTCAGATGGGGGATGAAAATGGAAAGGATATGAACAATAGTAGCCCTTGTGACTTTAATGTGAAGATTAAGATTCATGATGGTAGGCGTGTAATGTGATAGAAATATATATCATGGCCCTTCCACCCTTCCAGCAGAATGTGTACTTTGTTCTGAAATAATTTCTTATTGCTAAGCTTGGAGATGCAGGCACTTGAACTGAGTGCTAAGTGGGTATTTCTTCAAAATAGCTGTTTGCTTTCCTTACATTTTATATAATTTTATATCATTATGCTGTCAAGTGTCCTGTGCTATAAGTCTAACAAATTGGGCACAGACAAGGCTGTGTAATGTTCCAAGTACATACCTGTTTCTCTTTTGTGTCTGAAGAGAAAAATTCCTTTTCCTCTCACCTATGTGCACAGAAGATCCATAATGTTATTTCGAGATATTTCAAAGTATACTTTCAAACAGTAAGTAAATTATTACCCACACGTGCTGTATTTGGCTGAGATAATAAATTTTCTTCATAGTAGCTAGTACAGGGCTGTGTTTTGTGTTTGTTCTGGAAACAGTGTTGGTAATTCAGAGATGTTTTAGTTATTGCTGAGCAGCGCTGACACAGAGTCAGGGTCTTTTCTGCTCCTCACCCCACCAGTGAGTTGGCTGGGGGTGCACAAGAAGTTGGGAGGGGACACAGCAGGAACAGCTGACCCCAACTGACCGATAGGGTATTCCACACTGTATGACATTATGCTCAGCATGGAAAGCTGGGAGGAGAAGGAGGAAGTGGGGGGACATTTGGGGTGATGGCATTTGTCTTGCCAGGTAATTGTTATATGTGTTGGAGCCCTGCTTTCCAGGAGATGGCTGAGCAATGGCCTGCCCATGGGAAGTGGTGAATAAATTCCTTGTTTTGCTAGCGTGCTCAGCTTTTGCTTCACCTGTTAAGCTGTCTTTATCTCAACCCATGAGTTTTCTCTCTGTTACTCTTCCAATTCTCTTCCTCATTCCTCTCTGAGCGGAGTGAGTGAGGGGCTGTTTGGTGCTTAGTTGCAAACTGGGGTTAAACCACAACAACACATCATCTAAGGCCCTGCAGAATAAGTATCTTATTCACAGAATCCAGACTAGGTTAAGAATTTGGAAGAATAGGTGAGAACGAGACATGGGACACCCTGTGGGACAGAGCTGACTCAGAAGTTACTGAACATCCTCTGTAGCAGAGAGAATTGTCACCAGTGGAAGTAAGCAGTATCATGTAATCTTTAGAAATCAGTTCTTCCCATCACTCTTCTATTATTGCTGGTA
Organism: Apaloderma vittatum; assembly: GCF_000703405.1. Lineage (NCBI taxonomy): Eukaryota > Metazoa > Chordata > Aves > Trogoniformes > Trogonidae > Apaloderma > Apaloderma vittatum. The sequence continues at coordinate 39,921 of NW_009694922.1, forward strand.
GGATCTGACTTTGTATAAGGAAGAATCAAATGTTTGAAAACAAAACACTGCATGTAAAACTTTCAGCAGGCTAGAAACCCTCAAGTTTATTCTAATGCAATTATACAATTACATATATGGCTTTTTGAGTTTACCTCTTAAATAAGATCTCACCTCAGGAAAGAGTCTGTTATTGTTATGTAAATAATGAATATGTTTGTATTAGTTAGATCACACACATAACAACACCTATGATTGTTGTGTCTCCGTGTACTGTGATATGTTCAATATAAATACTCAATGATTTTTCTTTCAGATGTGAGAATGTAAGCATTTCCTACTGACATGCAATCTGTCATGTTGTTCATAACTTCACTTCTTCTTAGCTGTGTTGTCCTCTCATTTCCAGTACTCAGACAGATAGCTGAAACACTAACTCAGAAGAGAATGCAGAAAAGTTTGTGTGTCTCATGTTGTGGTGCATTTTTAGCATTATTTGCACAGTGCTGTCACAGATATGGGAGAACTTCAGCATAGACTTGGTAGATGTAGGCAGACACAAACCCCTGGATTAATTGAAAATGCTATAATAAGTTTATTTACAAGTATCAGTAATAGAAAGGGAGGCATACATGCAAGTGGACAGCAGATTATATAATTTGGGATATGTAATACTTGCCATAATTTATATGTTAAAGGAAGTAGAAAAGAACTGGCTAAAGCAGAGAAACAGCATGAGTAGGTCAGGGGTTCATGTTTTGGAGCAGGGAATTTTGGGTTTCATCACCGGCTATTGCTGTAATTTTTGCCATGCCAAAAGTAAATAACTTTATTTTCCCTTCTGAGAAATGTTCATAGTCCTGTGCAGTTTCCAGGGCTATAATGAGACTAGAGGAAGTGACGGTTATAAAGTGATATAAATTCTTCGTGTCAAAGCTCATATAAGAAGGATCTTTCCTTCCATGACAGTGATCATAGCAGACCATAGGACACTTGGACTTCCACCAGAGGAGAAACGTGTGAGGGGACATGCACGAGGACTGGGCATGCCATGGCAATGATTCGGCAAATCTTGCTGAGAGAGACAACCTCTGCGTGGCTTTGCTCCCATGTTGACTGCACAAATCCAGGCAGAGCAAGAGAGAGTGCAGTGAGGAAAGAGACTGACTAGAGCTGGGTAAGGAAACATTTCTTCTTCCCTCTGTCTCATTTTGCAGTTGTTTCTGAGGTGTTTTTTTTTTAAAAAAAGATCCTGTTCCATGTCCAACTCAGTCTAAAAAAGGAAAAAAAAATGCTGAGCTGCATGTTTGCAAAAACAGAAATGCTGCAGTGTTTTACTTTTAGACTCACAGGATTTTTAGGTTTAACTTTTTGGACTTTAAACTTTTAAAAATATTTTCTGCATTTTCTTATCGTAAGTTAACTCACATATGCCTGTTCGTTCTAAATTAAAAGAAGGAACTTCTCAAAACAGGAATGGCTACGAGAAGACAGCTACACTTTTCCTCAGTGGCTCGTGTGAAGTTCCTAGCTGCAAAGATGCCAATATTTCTGTACACACACACTTTTGTGTACGCTTCAGTTCCCAGCCATAGTATATCGTTAGTAAAGGTTTGGGGTTTTGTGCTTTGGGCTGGCCTAGCTAGGAGTGAAGAAAAGGAGACTTACTCTGTGGTTTCACAACTGGCTAAGCCCATCTAACTGTGGGCTGCCACCAAAAGCAGTGTTCCTGCTTTTCCCAGCTGTGGGAGCAGGTTGCGGACAGTGCTCTGATCTTGCAGTATCTGCATTTTTTCAGGCAACGGACTAAGTCAGTAGCTCTTTGGTGAGGACAAATCGCTTTTCAGGCTGGGAATCAGTAAAATCAATATTGGCCACGGATATGTTGAATTCTGGAGGGATGCAAACAGACACTGAAACAATCACATCAGAGGACTGTTGCTTCTTGTCCTGGCCAGGTCCTTTTTTGCTGATGGTGGAGACTTGAAGTCTCAGGACAGCTTTGTGTGCATATATAATGCTAAGATCAGAGATTTTACACCATAGGGGAGAATACGAGCTTTAGTTAGAGTGGTTTTAAAGTGAGTATCAAGTTTACTTGAACAAGGTTATATGGAGGGGTTGTCAGTTCTAATAAAGAGAAAAGAATTTTTAAAAACACCATATGACAATATGTGTGATGGCTTTATGAGGTAATAATTTGTTGTCTGAATGATAAGGATGACAGAACTAATTCTATTTTATTCATAAAATACTATAAAATAAAATAAAAGCTTCTAAAAAGAAGAAAGTAGCAATACAAACTGCAAACTCTCTTCTAATATGTGTTTGCACATGCATGTTTGTTTCTTTTTCTCAAAAGAAAGACATTCAAATATTTCTAATATAGCTTTTGAATTAATAGTGCTTTTTTGGTCTGGTTTCCTGGAGCTTAGGTATAGGACACTGGGTGTGTCACCTCTATTTTCAGAATTTATCTTTTGCCTCCGCTTTGCAGCTTCATGCCGGTAATTTCTATAGTATTTTTTAAAAGGCTGAGTTCCCATGATATTAAAATATAACAGTGCGTAAGAGAAAATGTCAGACAATTCTGCTTCTTATTTTTATTTTTGCCTTGTGCTTTCCATATGTCTTCCTTTAGTCTTGGTGCAAGTAAAGTGTGCAGATGGGATTTTCATTTAAAATTGCAAAGTTGTAGTCAGCACAACTGAGGCCATAGTCAACAAGCCAGGCTTAGTAATAGGTAGATATGCCTGTAGTCTTGTAGAAAGCTCTCAGTATCTCATAGAATGGGTTGTGTCTATGTAATGTCACATAGAAAAGCTACTCTGAATTTGTAGTATTTAGCAAAAGTGACCACCAGTATTTGCAAGTCATCTATGACAAAATACTCCTGCTGATGACTTGAAAAGGCCAAAGGCAAGACAGATGTTTAGAAAGAAGATGGGAAATCTTGTGCTCTAGAGAGCAGGCTGCCACACTGGTGAATTTAATTCAGTGCTAGTGAGCTGTCAGTAGTGGTGGGCAAATTATGAACCAGCACTTTCACAGGTGCTCTCTTGACTGTTTTTTCCTCAGATTTGAGCACTTGATTCAAGATACCTGAGGTCTGACTTTTAGAAGTGCTGAGCTCTCAGCAAGGCAGCTGAGTCAATAGAAGCTCTGCTGTGAAACTATAACATATTATAAAATGTTAAATACTCACTCCAAAAAATCAGGCCCAAGCCACCTCATATTAGGTACTCAGCCACTCCTGGTTATTTCCATTTTTAAAACAGGAACAATGTTATGCCTTACACTAGTAGATCCTGGAAGATAAATTCAGCCACGCTCATAAAATACCCAGATCCTGCAACAAAAAGCAACTCATAGTGGAGTCAATAATTCTTCATTTTTCTCAGAGCTTAGCCAGCATATGGTTAAAACTAGGAAGAATTCTCCCACACTGGATATTTATATGCTGCACAAATGATGCCAGTGTCTAGAAAGGCACTTGAACAGAGTGGATGCCGAACTATCAGAAGAAGGATGACTCCATTTCATGCCAACAAGAAGTAGATACTTTTTAAACTTTGTTTACTGTGCTTTTTTAAAATGAGAATCTAAATATTTTTAACTGAGATTTTTACAGTCTAGTTTTATTTACTCCTGTGTGATTATAATAGATCTGAGATTAACTAGGAATGGCTTCATGTTGCACGTTTGTCACAAGAGGTATGAGTTATTTTTCTACCTGTGTTTTGACCTGAGAAGATCCTGTTTCAAAATATGTACATCCTATTACTTGCTTAATGTCAAACTCTTGGCACAGCACAGAATATCTAGGACCTGGTGTTACGATACCAAGTATTCAGTGATGATACTGGCTTAAAATATTTCTTCTTTCTCCTTGTTTCACCCTTGGACGCCCGCTCCTTGTTTCACCCTTGGATGCCCGCTCCCTGTTTCCACAGGGAAGCAGTGTACCCACCCTCGGCTGCACCAGTGCAGCTGTTGGTGCAGATTCTCTGTGAGACAATCAGACCTAGCTCATGTGAAAACAAAACAGAAACACTTTTTCCAGAGGCAGTTTCCTTGCCTAAGGAAATTAAGCCCAAACTATTGAAAAACAATTTTTAGACGAGGTATGTTAGTGTATCCTATACTCATATTAACTATATTTGAATAAACACTTCTCTTAATACTGATACAGATTCACATTTTCAAATCAGTCCCTATGCTGTAGGTGCTGCACATTGCGTCCTCTTATGGTGGTGGCTGGTGTCGGTACATGTGTCCTTTATGACTAGGTATTAAGTTGTCTGAAGAGAACAGGTAGAACATTGCCTGTTTGCTGTGTATCAGTGGCAAAGCTCCAGTTAACTTGGAGCAAGATCTATCATGGATAATCAGTAACTTACTTTCCTCCATCCCGTTGACTCCTGTGAAATCAGAAGGAATTTCGATTTCACAAAATGTGTGCAGACTGGATGCCTAATCGACTTGTTTACCAATAAGCTCTTTATTTTTCATATAACACTTATATAGTTCATTTTCCATTTTTTATCTCCATGACCCTTTAAAATAATTCATAAAATATAACAAAAAAAACACTGTAGAATTTTCTTTTCTAAGTATAAAAGATAAACAGGAATGCAAAAACAATTATTTTTCACAGACACATTTTTGTAGCTATTTCCTTGCAATTGTCTTTATGAGACGTTGTACAGATTTCCCCTTCCCTCCCCTCTTTCTCCCTTTCTTTCCATGAGATACAGCCTAATTAACAACTTGAGTATGTAGTTTTATGTTTGGAAGGCATGCTTAATCTTGCAATAAAAATTCTCATGCATCCTAGCTGATTTTAATAATCAAAACCAGTTTTTTGTTCTCTTGTCAAATACATCCTTTGCTAAAACAAGAGCAGACCAAAAAAAGCACCATCAGTTTGTGCAGATGTGACAACCTTTGCAAACTCCTTCTTCAAAAATAGCACTAAGACTTGCTAAGCTTTATTTTAATTCATCACATAAGTCAGATCACATGTTTTGTATTGTTTCCTAATTATAATAAGAATGTATATGGGACAGTGGTCACATCTGCATTCCCTTAAATAATTCAAACCTCAAATAGGTTGATACAAATCAAAGATAAAAGGTGATTTTTAGAATAAATGTTAAGATACTTCTGAGGATTTTCTTTTTGGGAAACCAATGACAAATGAACTGCCCATTTAAGTTTTCCCCATTTAAGTTAAAGAAATTTCTGTCAAAATTATTATTGTGCTTCATCTTGCTGAAAGCAAAACTATTTTCCCTTTTAAATGAAATTTTAAATTCAGCATTCAGAAAAAAACCCACCATTTCTTTGAACACTCAGGGGGACTACTTCAAGAATACAGTGACAAGCATGTGCAGATTTTTTGAATTGTCATGGACTGGGAGTGACTGGTTGTAGGGTAAAAAAGTTCTTGTAGATTCTTTAAATGTTTAAAGGAAACAGATATAATACAGATGTTTCTTTACCATAAAATCAGTGACCATGCCTGGGTCATTAGTAGGGTCTGAATTTTTTAGACATACACTCATGCACAAATCTCTCCTGCTTTAATGAACTGTATAAGTGGAAACAAATTTTGCAGCAGTAAGCTGTTCTGCTTGAATGATTTAAATTCAGCATATTCATAAATATTTACCAACTGGTTCTTACAATGGGTGGTATGCGGGAACTCTAGCTCCTGTTGCCTGGACAAGCTCTGCCTGAAGAGCTGGGCTGATGCTAACGCCTTGTGCTCCAGCTTGACTCCAGCTGTCATTCACTGGAGTTGTGGGGATTCATTTGTGGAATTCAGCTTCTGATTAAGATGCACAGTTGTAAGGAGGAGGTGTACCAGATTTTGGTACTGATAAGGTAGTGTGGGGGCGCAATATTAGACTTAGTTTAACCAAGTCTAAATTAATACTAAACTCCCTTATCCCTTCTCTGAATTGGCCCAAACAACTGGAACCACAGAGGATTTCTTTATCAAATCTGCACATTTAGGCTGCCGTCTTAACAGCCGAGAAGCTAATTTCTGGTTTGATGCTGGCCAGAGCGTGGTTAACCTCACAGAAATGTAACATTCCAGCAACAAGAATTTGTTTTTACCCACTGTTGCCACTAACCAAATGCTAACATTTTACTTTGGAGAGCACAATATTATTCAAGCTGTCTTGCAATACTCCACATGTTTGTACCATTACAAACTGATGACAAAGTGATTTGTTCATTACATTTTAAATCTAACTGCCAAATATTCTATTCCCAACTTAAGTGCTGTGTTTTGAGGATAAACTAACCCAGCCTGTGTGTATAGGTAGGGAGCCAGAAACAAGCACAAAAATCTGGTTTCGTTCTGAGCAAAACCTGCTCTGTGTGGAGGGAAAAATGCTTTTTCTGAACAACTGTGGTCTTTCAGTGTCCAGAGATGCATCTCTGGTCAGGACTGTTGGAAGGGTGCAGAATAGGGCCATACTGGGAAATAATCTGGCAAAAGGCAATGCAGTTCCTAAAGGCACAAAAGGGACATTGATTCTCTTTGCCTTCTCAGAGGTGGTCTGTGATTTCTTTCCTCCTAACCAACTTTGAAAATACCAAACCATCCCTGGAGCTTACGTGAGCAGGCAAGGCAAGAGCCTCAGCAGAAATACCTAAGCAGAGAAAAGATCACAGGGGAAGAAAAAGCTTGTGTTATACTTACCCTTTGTCTTCTGTGCTGTTCTCTCTTATCTGATGAAAAAGCAACACCAAACCTACCAAAGCAAAAGGGATGCCTTATTGGCCTTTCTTTACTAGTGTTTCCTGTAGCGCACACACTCTATCTTGTATATATCATTTATTTTGTACTGTTACAATAGGGAAATAAATTTCTGCAGACTGGAATTTGATCTTTTAATGGGAGTGGTTTTGTATATTAGCTAACCTTGCAAGGCGTTTCAAACTTCTCATCTTTTCACCCAGGAAAAACAACTTCATTCAGCAATTCTCAGACTCCTTTGAACTTTGCACAGGAAACCACCTGGAAATGTATGATAAAATACACAGTTAAAGCAGTGGGAAAAGCAAAGCACATCACATAGCCTAATATAGCCTAGTATAAACAAAATATTCCATCCATGGACAGTAAACATGCCTTTTTTTCTCAGAGGATTAGACTCAGTTTAGACCAACCCACATGTGGTTTCACCTTTCATTAGCTACCATACGAAACAGCTTTAGCTTGCTGCATACAAAGTGATATAGACCTGCCACTTACTCAATAGTATGCATGTATTTATGTTTTAAAATTCATCTAGGTAAAGCTGAGACCTAGAAGGGCTCTGTCTTAAAAAGCTTGTGTTCAGAGTTCCCGTTCAGGCGCTCTGCTCTGTACTGCTTTTAGCTTCTGTGTGTGATTCCAGCCATCTTGTTCTTCCAGGTTGTCCTACAAGCTGGAGAGTCATCCTGCTCAGGCTCTTTGGGAATAATTTGGTTTAGCAATGTGTCAGGCTCAAACCCACTCCACTGAAGGCAACAGCCAAAATCCCACTGGATTCAAGCTCTGTCTCAGCCATAAGGAACAAATAACTGCCTTTGAAAATGTTTTCTCTTCTTCAACAAATAAAACATTCTCATCTTTGGGCTATTTCTTATATTCTCTACCAGAGAATAAGGTAAAAATTGTGGTCAGGTATTCCTCTGCTAAACACTAAAGACACATGCATAGTTTTTCACACTTGAGCTTCTGTGCTTTGGCCATGTTAAGAGACCAGCAACAAGTTGCTGCTCAGACAAAATGTGGTGGAGCATCCAAGCACCACCTGTTGGCAAACATAGGCCATGGGGGCTGCCAGCAGCAACACCTCTGGGTCATCCTGGCTGCACACTGAGCCCAGACCTTCTTGGGCTGAAGCCAAGACACTCCTGAAGAACCGCTGCTATTGCCATCAATGAACCCTTCTTATCCTCTCTGAGGTATGTGTTTTGTAGCTTTCAGCTGTGCGAGGGTTTGGTATGTAGTTTATAAGCTCACTTGAAGGTTGGGATTACTTGAGCTGTAATCTAGTTATATGTTGTTTCTTTTAAGTATCTTCCTTCTGGAACATGCTGGGTTTATCACCACATGCTTTTCCAGCTCTGCCACTTTATGTAAATATTCTCCAAACACAGCATGTCTGAATGTCAGCAGAGGGGACCGGGCGTACAGCAGCCTTGGCACTGAACACCAGTCTGGACGACCCTCCATCCAGGCGACCCAGAATTTGGCAGCCGCTTTGCTGAATGTTGCTCCGAGCTGAAGCATCTGCTTTGGCTGTGCTAGCAGTGAAAGTTTTCACAGCTGCCAGACTGGGTTCCATTTACTCTGATTTTACATGCTTTTTAGGAGCTGGCCTAGCTTGCAACAGCACATAACTTTAACATTAGATTTATAAAATGAGCCTTTGATGCTTTGGAGCTCCATGTGTGTCAACACAGAGCTCCATGTCTTCAGCAAGGAAGAGCTGGACAGGAAGCACAGGCTGATGGGCAGTATTACTGAGTGAGTAATATTAGTTGCTCTGTCTGCTTCACAATTTTTCTGAATGGAAGAAACAAAGTATTGACATTCACAACAGAGAACTGAGGCAAAGGATATGTATCTCACAGCAAAAAAAATGGAACTACGCCTTGCTTTCCCAAAGGCAGAGACATTTGTACGTTATGTCTTTTGTTCTGCTCAAAACAATTTACAGTTACTAGAAAGAATATTGACACGGTACTTAATTTCTGTAGGGCAGAACTATTATGGTCAATGTAGAATATATTATTTATAAGTAATTTCAGAACTGTACAATTCTTGCAGCTAATGGTACAAACCTTTTCTTTTTTGTGATATTTATGTTAAAGTGGACACCAAAGATGCCATGACTAATTGGGTGTTTACCATCTGTTAGCAATATCTCCATGTGAATTAATTAGAAAGGACATGAGAGTCCTCTGTTTACAGTCTTTTATGAAAGCAATACTGGTTGGCACTGACACAGTATTAAATTGCTTCCCCTTCTAATATGGCCCTTTTGAAAAAAGATTAGCCCTGCCACCTGTCCTCTTGGCTGGTAATTACTTTTCTCAAATGTTCCTCTTCTGAGCTGACACTTAATAAATACAGAACATTCTATGAGTGTAATTGTTTATTGATACTATGAGGATTAAGAAAGTGCTCACTGTTGTTGGTGCCTCACCCTCAGACTACTATTCTCTCAAGGAGAATTGAAGATAGAAAACACTTTCAGTTAGACGTTAATGTTCCTGAGAGCCTATTTTCAATGCAGCTTCTACACTGAAACCACTTATTGCTTTATCTATACGGCAAACAGCAAAACATTCAGCACTGAAGCTGCTTTGAGCAGACACCTACAATGTCCTGGTTTCTGGATGAGCCTGATTGCTCTGAATAGTTTCATGTGTGAGCACTTGCGGTCCTGAATCTGATGTTCTGCAAATATCCTGTGATACTGATTTACAGCCTACTACTCCAGCAAATGCTGCTGCAATATATTTCCAGGGAATGAAAAGAGGTCAAAACCACAAACAAGGCAGATTCATTAACCCTCCCAACGCTCTTTCCCCAACCCCCCACTCAGCTGAAATCTTTAATGACTTTCAGCAAATATTTTTGAAGTATTCCTTCACCTCTAATCAGATGGCAGAAGTGTTTGTTTTATTTAATCATGGCCATGAAACCAACCCTTTATTTTTTTCTTATCTTCCTTTTTTTCATAAGGACCCTTTTGATTTGCCTCTCTCTTCATGACCACATGAAACTTGGCTAGTGATGAAAAGACCAAATGGGCCTCACTGAAAACTTTCAGAACATACAGAGTCCAACTCAGGGGGCTGGCAGGTCTCTGGAGGAGCTGCGGATTAACTACAACTCAACTCATATCCAGAAATCGTGCTAATTTCAGTGTGTGAAGTTACCTACTATGTGTAAAGAGCCATGAGCAATCTCAGTAAGGGGAGGGGAGTTCTCACCTATCCTGGGTGGAAAGTCCGTACTGTCAGGTTACTTAACCGACAATATGGAGCTCAGGAGGAAGACCATCAGTCTTTGAAAAGACTGACTTCTGTGAACTGCTTTTGCAGGATAGGTCACGGTCCTGAATGAAGTCTAGGAGGAGAGCAAGGCTGAGGAAAGCTGTTAGCCATGAAAAGTCTACCTCCTGAGCGCTCTCGGCAGGAGGCCTCTGGTTTGGGGTCCCAGCTGAGATGCTGCTTAATAGCTTGTCTGGGTGCCAAAAAGCTGTTTCATGACATTCTTGGCTTAAGCACTGCAAAAGCAGTGGAACATTTTTGCTAAACAGAGCCTTTATTCTTTAAATCATTGCTTTCTAGATGAAAACTCAAGGAAGTTAAGAGCAATGTCAAAAAGCTAAAACTTTAGTGTTCAGTCAGACACAGTTTTGTCCTGAGTCTCGATGGCTGGCTCCAAAGTTTCCTAATGTATATGTTAGCAAATAGTTGCCCTTTTGTATGAGTAGTAATCGGCCATGTCCTCTGAGCATCATGGATGAGCTCGTGTTCCATCAAGTGCACCTCCAAAAACTGCTTTAAGCTCAGCTAATGAATCTTGTGTTTCTTCTAACATTAATACTTGGGAGATTTAAAAACATTCACTAAATGGAACTTGCCCAATCTGCAGCTGGAAAAACCAGGAGATATTATTCTTCTGGAAAAGTAATAAAACCTTGGACAATTTTCAGCTATAATTCTGTGCAGGATGGATCAACTGTTCTGTGCTCAGTTAAGAATTCTAGAAATGTTCATGAAGTCATTCCTGATAAGAGAAGCATAAGATACTTTTTTGCTAAACAGCTGTTTGCTTACAGTCCAGTTTGGTGACTTGTGTTTTATTGTATGTATGCATCCAAGACACTTTCCAGTAGTAAATTGTTTTCCATTTTCCTTTATAATTTTTTTCTCATTTCATCTGAATACTCTGACTGTAAAATTCAGTGCAACAGGTAGGACAGGTAGAAGGCATGCAGCATCCCTTGGTCCTGTGGGGGAGAACAAGAAATGCACATACAGCATTGGATCATTTCATAAATTAACCAGACAGATAGAAATTACTTCCTCAGGATGACCCATAGCAGGAAGGCACTGAACTAATGTCAGGCTAGACCTTTTCTTGCCAACATTTTTGTGTCTTGTATTTATATCTTCCATATTTTTTCACACTGAAGTTGTACTCATAGAAGAGCAACTGCATGGCAGTATTGTGACGATTTCATATTGGTTTCTGAGTTAAAAAGTTGTAATTAGACAAAATATGTTATCAATTTAGCTTTATTTCCCAGCTGTGCTCACCTGTCATTTTTTATTATTATTTTCAGAATCCTGATGATGATGTCATCCCCCTAAATTCCCCAAAAGCTCCCCAGTGTTCATTCCAAATGATTAATGAAGGTATGAAAACTATGAGTGCTTCCAAATCAAATATGTGTATAAAGGTAAGCAGCGCACAGGAAAAGATGATTAAAATAAAGAATTGTGTGTTTCCTTGAAATTCACCAGCCCATCGATACTGCAGCAGTTCAGATCTCAGTGGAACTTTTGTGCAGTTCACTGAATGCTTTTTTTATGGGAGAAAAAAAAATCTAGAGAAACTTGACTGTTAGACCTATTTGAATTTTATTTTATGGCCGTGGGTTTCACATACTTGTGACATTAAAAGGACAAAAATGGGCTCTGCACTAAATTGATAGTTCTGGCAAATCCATGCATCAGTTGTCTTGAAAAGTGTGAGTCGTGAGACTTATTGCATTTTGAATTTGGGTTTTTAATGAAGAAAATGTAATAACTTGATATTCTGATTTTTTGGCTTGCATTTGGAAGTTAGAAAGTAAGCTGTTGCAACACTGAGTATTAAGCACTCAGGAGTCAGATTTGTCAGAAGAGAAAGTGCAGCACTTTTTATTAACTGAATAAGCATTGTGTTTAGCTGGGCTTTGCCAAGGCCTCTGGAAATACCTAATTCATGTGGAAGCAGGCTCAGATGCTTAACTATTAAAACAGCATAGTGTTTTCCGTTCTAACACAGCATTGTCTTGAAAGAGTCATTCCAACTCCAAACTGCGTGTCTCTCCCTTCAGTGTATGAACTTCAAATGAAGTAAAGTTGGTTAGGTCACAACAAGAACGGAAAACCTGGAAAATATTATTCCTGTAGCAGAAGGTAAAACATCAGATTAGTCCAGGAAAAGCCTCAAGTGGCAAAAGCATAATTTTTTTAGAACCAGAGAGTCTAAGTCCAAAACTATTGTTCAAAAGGGCCTGTTCAGCAGCTATCTACCAGTAAAGTAAATTTAGTTCTGTATGTGTCTGGGGAGAGATTAATCAGGACATACTGATGCTTACCTTGTGGATAACTACATCAAAGCCAGATTGTCTTCAGTTAGTGGAAAAAAATGAAGTTTTTTTCAGGGCAGCATTAATTTCCTGAAGTAGGTACTAAAAGAAGTGATACAATACACAAAAAAAACCACAATGAAATCAGGTGGATAATTTGTCATCTTGAAGTATTGAATGCCTAAGAATATTTCTCTGCAATAGCCTTCAAGAGTCTCAAGACTTTAATTCTTCCAGTAAAAATGTCAGTTGTTCCTAGAATTTCGTGCAGGTCTAAACTGGCCTGATTTGACCAGCTGAGTAACTGTCTCCCAAGTCAGCCCAAATGACATCCTGAAAAAAGTTTTTCTTCTATTAAAATGACTTGAGGAGTTTTACCTTGTAGGTGCTTCCTGAGGCTCATGCAGCAAAATAAGCTAGTCCCTCACAAAAATGTCATGATGGTCACTTTTACTTGAGATGATCATGATGACAGTACGTGTTGTTTGTGTATGAATGCTGTGGTGAGACTGCTTGCCCAGAGAGTGGGGAACACATGGCTTTCTTGCTTTCCTCAATTAGAGGCTCAAACCCACGTCTATTCACTTCTAAGTGTGCCTAACCATAAAGCCATGGGAAAAGGAGTGGCATATTGTTTTCTTAATGTCATTGCGTGGGTTTTTTTAGAAACGAAAGAATTGGGAGAGTTGATGATACAGAGATGTGAAAGGAGAAAGAACATGTTTATTGCTCAGGTTACTTAGCATAGTGAACACCTAGTTTCCAGTCTCTATTCCAGTACCTGAAGGGGACCTTCAGAAAAGCTGCGGAGGTCCTGTTTATAAGGGCGTGTAGTGATAGGATGAGGGGCAATGGTTTTAAACTAGAGCAGCGTAGATTCAGATTAGATGCTAGGAAGAAGTTCTTTACAGTGATGGTGGCAAATCACTGGAACAGATTGCCCAGAGAGATGGTGTAGACCCCATCCCTGCAGACATCCAAGGTCAGGCTGGATGAGGCTCAGAGCAACCTGGTCTAGTTAGAGATGTCCCTGCTCACTGCAGGGGCTTACACTGGATGACCTTTAAACGTCCCTTCCAGCCCAACACTATGATTCTATGAGTCTATTCAAAGAAATGCTTATGATTTTTATTGTCTCTGATCAAAATGTGTAAATAGGCAATCGAGCAGAGACCTTCCCTTCTGGGTAAATTACCTAACTACTAGCTGTTTCATGTGGGATTACTTTTGAGTGTTTCGTAAACACCACTTCAAGAGTCAATAACAAAACAGAGGCCTAGGCTCTTTCTTTTAAATGCAGCAGCCACCTGCTTATTGAGGCTGAAAGAAGGTGAGCCAAAAATGTGTATGTTTTTGTTTAGGACCTGTGTTTGCTGGGTTAGCCTTGGCTAATGGACGAAGACCCACTCAACCACTCACTTACTCCCACCTCAGTGCGACAGAGGGAGAAAATGAGAAAGCTCATAGGTTGAGTTCCAGCGCTTGGGGCACCTCGTCCCCCTCCTCCTGCTCTCCCCTCGAGGCTTGCAGGGCTGATTCTCACACTTTTCCCTGTGACCCCTCCACTGCTGGGCAGCATTTTGCCCTTTCTGACAGAGGCAAAGGCCGCCATCACCACAGCGCTGGGCCATGCCCTTGGGGGGTTAACCGGAGTTGGCTGGAACCAGCTGTGTCCAGTTTGGGGCAGCCCCGGCCTCCCCTTGCAGAGGAGGCCCTGCAGCCAGACCCTGCCAGCGCCTGGCCACCTGCACCCGGTACACCATGAAAAACCTTTTATATTTTAGTGTTTTACCTATCCAGACATGATGGGATCATCCTCTGTAAATGGTTTCCTACAGTTTACGGACACTTGTGCAAATAACGTGCCTGGCATTTTGTTTAAAATTTCTGTGAAAAATTACAATAATGGTTCTGAAGTGCACGTCAAATTGTAAAGCTATGAAGGCAGAAGATTGTTTGGAGTTCCCTTCATGAAAACATGAAGTGATGCTACTGCCTTTACTGGAGCTTCTCCATTAACTAGTGGTAGAATTTTGTCCTATTGAAATACTTTGTTGATGGCTGGTTTAATACAGCACTAAATGAGTGTAATAGTGACCCACTGGTTCAAAGCAGTGCCCCAAATGCCCTAAACTTAGGCAATAACACCAAGGGATTTCTGTATTATTTTTGAACAAGGATGGAGAATATGATCCTTAGAAATGAGGTCAAGGAATTAAGATGGAGAAATTTTTATTTTATTTTTGTCCTAAACTCCCAGCACAGTGTTTGCAGGAGAGAAGGATTACCTAAGTGGAGACTTGAATGTGATTTCCATTTCCCCTCTCCCCTTCACTTATGTGTGACTTTTGGCAAAGCAGCATGCTATGAAATCCGAACATTCACCTGTGGGTAGAAACCAGACTCTGTGCATGTGTGTGTACCATCTCTCATCCATCTGCTCTACAGACCACAAAGCCCAGCTGCATGGGTAGGTTTTAGATCGAATGTGTCACTCTCTTAGAAAATACAGTCCATGCTAATAAATAGGTAGCTTCCCACTGCCTTGTCTGATCTGTGCAAGGGGAGGGAATTCATACACAGGTGTGGTCAAGGACGGATTTGACCAATTATTCCTAAGCAGTGTAAGTCACACAGGACATAGGTAGTACAGTCTCTCATGAACACTGTGGTGTCTAAGTGCCTGCCTTCCTAACAGGACCTAATTTAATCCTATAAAATGGCTGCATAAATTGTGTAAAATAAGAAGGTATAAGCTGCAATCATTTTTCACTCAGAGATCATGGGAGAATGCTGGAAAAATGAGAAAGGAGTTTTAAGGGTCATAGAGATGCATCGCCACCATCCGATTGTCCTGATGTGTGTGAGTTTTTTCAGACACACAGACGGGCAACATTTCCTCCTGTTGTATCAGAGTCAGAAAGCTAATGGACTAAGTAAATTATTTTGGAAAAAGCAAATGAACAAACCTGAGCATGTACCAGAGCAATAAATATGGAAGCAGTCAATGAAATAGACTTCAGTGGGGTGTGTGTTCATTCCCCTCTATATTTTGTGTTTATTGAGCTGGAATAGTCTAGTAATAAGTTTCCTTGATCTGGAAGCAGGGAACTGCAGAACTATTGCAGAAAGCAAATGTTGGCTTTGTGACCGGGACTGTACATTTTTTAGATGGTAATTAGACAGAAAAAGAACAATCAAAACTTTACCAGAGCTTAAATACTGGGTAGCACAGAGTGACTAAGCAAAGATATTGGAGCCTGTAAGATCTGGACCAGGCTCTGAGAGCAGAGAGAAAACAAGTTACAGGCAAAATGCGTACTCCTCTCTTCTGCCTTAGATGGAAGAATGTGGGAGGCTGTACTGCAGACATCCCTACTAGTTTTGTTTTCCTGATAATTGGTGGACAATAGCTTTGTCTGAAGGGTAAGGCTGGGATCTCTGCTGCATTTCTTTCTTAACAGTAGCTACAAAGGCACTCACCTGCAATGCCAATGCATAGTGGGTTAATACTTTCTAATAAAAAATCTATTGGAGGAAAACAGAACATAAAAAGAAGGTAAATTTACTGAGTAAATTATTCATTGTGAATTATTCACACAGTTTTACTAACAGTCATCTGGAAAAAGTTAACGAAAAGGGGAATGACTGAAGTGAGTAATAAATATAAATCAATCCAAGAGACATGTAGGGTTACTTGTTGGTTGTGGGGAAGGATGGGATTGATTGAGTGATGCAGTGAATAAAGAAGAAAAGTAGAATAAGATAAACAAAGAAAGGGTGGCATATTTGGCTCTGGGGTGTGTTTTTTTTCTGTTCCAAAATATCTTATGGCTGTGATGGTGCAGTTCATTCAGTAAAGTTTTGCTGGTTGTTACTGTTTTACACACACGGTGTGAAACTGAAAGAATGGCCTCTGTTACTCTGCTTTTCCTTGAGATTGACTGCTTTAATTTAGAAGTCAATAAACACCATGCATGCTCACAGCATCCCAACCCAGAGCTATTGGAAATTGGCACACTTGAACTTCCTCCCACCGGGAAACTGAGGCTTGGCTTTCAAAATTCATATTTTTGTGTCCTTGCTAGTTCTATTTTATTAAAACAAAATATGTGATTTTATTCTCCCAAATTGGTTGCTGAAAGCTGCTTTTGTTAAGGGAAAGCTCATGTTAAAAGAAAGGTTGCATTCCATTACAAAGGCAAATGCTGCATTGTGATAGGAGCTGAAAATGTGCTAATTAAAATGTGGCTTTTACTTTATCTGGAATGCTACATCAGCCTTATCTCCAGCTCATGCAGGCTCTAGATGGTTTCACTGGAGCATTTGGCCATCTTTTGTTTTTCATTTTTATTATTTCCACTTAAGTATTTACAGCTTAAGCCCAAGCCCATGAAACTCCATGGTAACACTTCTGTGGAGCCTTGTAGACTTTCCAGCCTTGGAGTAGAGCTGTGTGGGTTTGTATGATTGTTATCTTCCAGAGATCTACATACAACACTATAAATAGGAGTCTCTTAGCTGCCAGTTTGATGAATGTGTGTCACCACGGTTACGTGGCACTCTACCCCGTCCGTCATCTTTAACAGCAATAAAGTGCCTGCAGGCCGAAAAATGCCCTCTGACACCTGTGTAGGCTCTGGAGTCTAACGGATTGAAATCTAGTAAATAGTTCCTTCTAATGCTTCGCAGGAAAGAATATAACCCATTTTACTTATCTTGCAGGGCTGAGAGGAATTGGGAGCCATAAGAACATCGTGGTTACTACAGTTTGCAAGTGCAGCCCAAGAAGCATATAAATGAGTAAGTTTCGAGTCACTTTGAATTCCTTCCAGATTCTTTCATGCCCTTTAGGCACTATTAATCTCTAGAATAATTCTGCTAACAGACAAACATGCTAATAGCATCACCATCTTCAAAAAATATTGTCGTAGATTAGAGTGTTCTAGCACTGCATTTTGCATCTTTGAGATTTTTTTTTTCAAGGGGAACCACAGTATTGTATTGAAAGAGAGAAACAAATTCCAAAAAAACTAGGCACTTGCCTACTAGCAATAGATTGGGTGTAGCATCTTTAAAGGAAGCTTGGCTGTTATGATATCCTGGTACCACTTCTTCCTTTCAAATATGAGTAGGTTGGAAAGATTTGCAAAAAAAAGGAAAGGAAGCCCTTGGATCACTAAACCTAGCTATATTCATATTAATTAGTAGACTACTAACACTTTACACATATGAATGCATTTTGTTAGTTTTACTTCACTAATTGTTTCATGAAGTTGCAGCACGCTATCATGCTGATGAAAGACTGAAATCTATTTCCTCTCCTTAGTTAGCAATTGTGTCAAAAATCACAAAGTTAATTTTCCATTAAAAAACTCCTGCTCATTGACTCCAGTTGTAAATCAAACAAGAAACTGATACACACATTAAATTCTTAGATGTGTCAAATTAACCATATCTGTGCTAAACTCTGCCTGTCAGAGTTCAGCAGTAGGCTCAGTAGCAAGATTTCTTTGTGGTCTTGCAGCACCTTCGGGTGCCTCAAAATAGTCACATGGGCCATGACCAATTGTAGGGCATTTTGGGAAATTTCAGGACACAAAAGCTGTGCTGAGGGTCACTTGGGCAAGGATAGCAGGAGAAATATGCAGACATTTGTCCATGTCCAATTTAAATCAGATATAGTCTTTGGAACAGAGGCTGTCTTTCTGTTTGGTATTTTACAGTAAGTCCAGTGTTCTTGTGCTTATAGCTGAATCCATTTGATTTGTACCAGCATGCAAGTATGAAAATAATACAAATATTGGAAATTCAGTATGATTGTGATGTTTAATCAGGTGCAATGAGAGAAGATGGAAGGAATTTTGTATAATTACTTAACAGATGCGAGCATGCACCCTGGTGAAAGAAATGTTTGGTTGGAGGTCATTTTGCTTGAAAAACCCCAAAGTAGATGAATTAGTTGACTAGTGTTTTGTTGGCTATTTTTAAGAAGAGCTGTCCTGGAGAAACCTGAATGAACACAGGTAGAGACAGGAGAATCTGGGATGTTTCTGCTCAAACCATCCAACAATAATAAAAGGCTAGAAGGGATCAGAAGAACCTATAAATTACTTTTCTTCTTTTCTGTCTGGCCTCCTCTATTTGTGGCTGCTACTTTCTCCAGCTACTCTCTGGATAACAGTAACTGGAGCCAGGGGATTGTTTGGTTCAATGCCGAAAACAGGTTTTAGCAGCTATAAATACCAATTAGTAGCTGACCCGTTAAAAATTTAAGGGGCACGTTAGATTCTTTTGGTTTTGTTGAAGAAATGTTTTCTTAAAAGAAATCCTTTATATACGCATGTATATGCTGAGTTTTTCATACGGTTGTCTGTTTTGGTGAGTTTAACTAGTTTTGATGAGGGGAGCGTTTTCAGCATAGCCAGCTAACTTGTCAGGTATTTGTCCCATTTGAGCCTGGAAACTTCTTTCATATTCCAAGAGAAACTTGCCCCAAGAAAAGTGGCTAAACCTGTAGCACCGCAGACACTATATCCAAGGTGCTCTGCTGTATACATATCTCCTCTGGGGGAAGATGATAAAAAGAAATTACGTATAAAGGGATATGATGTCACATTATTTAACAAGCGTTGAAACGAACTCGAAGGCTACGGTAATTGTCATGGTAAAGAAATAGCTTCGCTAGTATGGGACACAGTCAAAATCCATGCTCTCAGCACAGACAAAGGGTTCTACAGACATTAAGAAGTTGTTTGTGTGATTTTAGTTATGAAAGCAAGACTTGGCCCTGTTGGAAAGGATTAAATAAAAAAAAAAATAAGTCCAAACCCAATTTTAGAGTGTTCTCTGAATCAATCGCCAGGGATGAATAAACACATTCTGCTGCTAGAGGCCTGAGCTGAGTAATGTATTGGGATACACACAGACTCTAGACAGTGCTCCCCAGGCAGCTGCGCTGTGATCACACGGACACGCTCAGTCCGAGAAGCAGGCAGATGGAGTCAGTGACTCCAGTCATTGCTCATGGTAGCTCAGCACATTCCCTGCTGACCTGGCTGAAAGAGTGCTTTTGTGAAACACAACTGATTAAAGAAACAAATGATGTAAAATGAAATGTCATCATGGATTCAGGGTTTAGGGCTATACAAACAACTGTGGATTGAAATCATTAGACTCTCTTTGCTCTGGAATGGTTCAATATTTTTAGAGGATTAAAATGCCTTTTCTACCCTTTGGTCTCCTGCACTTATTTGTATGTCAACATAAGTATTTGTCAGTGTTTTTCATGCTTTCCCAAGTCAGGAAATCTGTAAATTCATCATATAAAGGGACTGAGTCCTAATTCCTGAGCCTGCTAGTCCCGGATCAAAGGTTTTGATATATTATTCCTAAGTTCTTTTATTTGGAAAAATGTAGTCAATACCTCTAGCAGACAGCATGGACCTGATCCAGAATCCACTGAAGTTATTTAAAATACTCTGATCAAGTTCCATGAGTTTTGGTTCAGGTCTTGTGGCTCCAGTCCAACACAGCACTCCAGCTCATATGTAATTGCTCAGGAGTAAAGTACCAATGCTCTACCTGATGGACACATTCATATCAGCCAGTGCAAGTAAACTGGCTCTCCGTAACTGCTCAGGTAGCATTCACTGGATAATATATTCATTAGCAAAGTCTGAAACATGACTTGGTTTGTCACACATTGGTTCAGTAGGTAGCTCTCAAGCTAATAAATCCCAGCAAGTCTTTCCTACAATAAACTACGTGACATTGTCAAAAGAACATAAGGTATGGCTGGTAAGGAATGCTTCTCATAGAGGGATGGGGCACTATAAAAAACATGAAAATAAACAGAAAGTAATATAGAAAGGCAAAAAATTGTTTGTAGTTAAAGGGTTAAAAAAGTAACACAACCTCAAGAAGTGAACACAGTTTTTATGAACGGTTTGTGGACAGTGGCAAGATTACATTCTGTCAATTGGCAGTCCTGGCTGAGTTTCTTCTCTCTTGTTTCCCCCATTACACTTTGATCTTGGCTGGGAATAAACTGTATTTAAGGACAAAAGACGTCTTTATTACTTCCAATAAAAATTACAATAGTTGCCTCATTTACTGTAATGCTCTGTTGCTGCCTTCTGTAGGGTGTAAAGAAAGGAGGTTACGAACTCATGTTGAGCATAGCTGATCATCAAATAGTAATCAGAGGCAATTACAGTCTACTGAGTGAATAGCTCGCAGGCACTGATAAATCTGGTACTTCATTATATTTTTTCCTGTACGAGATTGCCATCAGACCTCAGAAGCAGCAGTTGTTTGTACTTACTCAGGAAGACCCTCTGCAGTGTAATACTTGGATTGGACACCAGGGATGAACTGGAAACTGCCAGCCTGTAATTCGTTAGCCACTGCGGGGGAGATTTTCAAAACACAAATTACCAGGAAGCAGTAGACATCTGTTTCTCTTTAAATCTACCTGAAGGTGTCATTTCTGTTTCCTAACCAGATGAGTTTAATACAGAGAGGCCTAGTGAGATTGCAACCATAGTCGCTGCTCTGGCTGACGTCGGCAGGTGCAGCTGTGAATCTTAGCATGGAGAGGTGTTGCTGGCTCTTTGCTAGATACTGATAAACAGAACTATTCTATAAGAGGGTTGTGAAACATTTTGAGAATTTCAGATTGAGGTGCTCTAGAAATGCAAGTTAGTACCAACTGAAAGCAAAAAATAAATTGTTATTGCTGTGTTTTTCCTACTTCTCAGTGTGGTGGCATGAGGGATCAGCCTCAGTCTTCAGGAGACTTCATTACTCTTAATGAGGTTACTGAAGAGGTGCATTTGATCTTCTGCTGACAATTTTTAGCCTTGAGAAAACTATTTATGCTTTAAGACAGAGGGCTTAAGAAAGTAATAGCAACATTTAATAGCATAATTACTTCATATTATTTTGCATTCTCTGATTTTGCTTAAATGAAACACATTGCATGCTGAAATAATCTTGTAGGGAGGATTATTCAAACAAGATAAAGTCCCTGCTGAATGTAATGTCAGTTCTTTTTATGCATGCTGAGTAACCTGCTGCGCTTTGGCAGCTTTAAGACTGAGCCGTATCGTGCTCATATTGGAAGCATGCAAATGTCTGAGCTAGCAGTTTGAAATGTGGCCGAGCAGTTATTACTTTAGGAATGTTAATTATTACTTTTATGTGGATAAAGTCTCAGAAGCTGCATCCATTTAAAACTCAACCACAGACACCATGCACAAGTGTGATTCAGTCTCAGTGTTATAATTTTTCTTTGTTTATATATTGGTAATGGTACCATGCTGGTGTCAACAGACTAAGACCTTATGAAGTGAATGTAGAAATAAATATTATTGTTAAAGAAAGGATGAATCATTTGCAGTCAAGCAAAACTGAAGATTTGTCTGGCTGCAGAAAACCCTGACTCGAGGCACTGGAGTGCACAGAAATAACATCAAAATGTTAAATAAAAGTGATTTATCATTAATGCATGTGTGCAAGTACAATATTGTTAAAGAAAGGAAAGCCAGCAGAGAGCCAGAGGACAAAGCCTAAGCTGCAAAAAAACATGTGCCAATCCAGCAGGTTTCCCTGAAGAAGAGTTGCAGTTTCACATTCCCCAGGCTTTACCTTGACAGGTGGTTAGTGCTTGCAGCTTGTGTGGAGTCCCAGAGATTTCCATAACAGAAAGGACTAGTGCTAATGAATCACTGTGCCCCAAGTTTTCAAACACAGATTTCATCTGGGTGGCTTAATGATTCAAGAGAGGCAGATGAAAAAAAAGAGATAATTTTTTTAAAAATTGAATTCAGATCTTATATTTCATTTTTATGTGTTGTATAACGTGTCTGGATGTACTTTCAGTGTGAGATGTTACTGCTTGTCATTTACAAAGAGCTCTTTCATCAACTCTGGTAAAGTTTTGGAAAGCATTAGTGATGGCCTTACTGTAAGTCAGCAAAGTGTGTAGGAAAAGAAGAGAAAGACAAAAGGGAGCTAAGGAGAAACAAGAAAGACAATTTGACATATATTGGTGGGAGTCCATGGAAGAGTTTCTTAGAACTCTTTTATCAGTTTTAGATTTCCCTATAAATCTCCAGGTCAGCTGCATGTGTATGCTCAACAGGAATTGCTTCTGGTGTTGCACTGCCATTTAACTGGAAATAAAACCAGTACACTGAAGCCAGGGAGAGAGAAACATGGATGAGTGCTAGCACAGCTGCATTAGAGAGGACCATTCTGAATTCCGAGAAGTTTGATTCCTGAAGGAGTTGAGAACAGCACAGATGCAGAACATTTTAGTGTCTATTTAAATGGGACCTCAAATAAAAGTGACAGTAATATTCAAAATAATTACCAATTAACTGATTAACCTTTCAAGCTACTGGTAATCTGTAACAGAAAGTCAAATCTAATCTTTTTAATGGACTTTTCAAGAGCAAACTCCTCTCATGAATAGGTGAGCTGTGGTGTCTGACACACTCTGCGAAAATGCCTGTGATGAAATGATAATTTTGGGATTCTGTTTAAGTCACAAGATTACTTGCAAGATGCAGTAAAACTGCACACCTGTGCCCAATTTCATTCCTAATTTAATTTGCACTTTCTGTCCTAGACCCCAGTGAAGGGAAACATCTCTCCTCAGGAAAGCTCTTATACATGTTTGAAGTCCTGTGAAAATTTAAAACATATGTCATTGTTGTCTAGAACAGATCTGGCTTAATGGCCTGAGCTCCAGCTTTTATTCCACACGGGCCATGTTCAGAACACTTAAAGCAACTATGTTGTACCTCTGAGTATTTTTGCAAATGCTGATTGAGAGATCACAACCCTGTTGGAGCACAGAAGACAGAGAACACAGGTAGGTCATTAAAAATACATGTAGAGTAAGACCTTACTTAATGTGGTAAAATCAGACCTTAAGCATGAATTTGTGAAAGCTGTGTACTCAAGAATAATACAGAGTTTGTAACTGTAAATATATACATATACAGCTGCAAATACATACATGAATACATGTACACATATATCATATATATGAATAAGTAAACTTATTTATCTATTTATTTCTTTATTTTCAAAAGTGATAAGCAAGTATTAAGCCATTTCTACTTTTGTTATAGAATTAGAGTAGAAGATTCCATTCTAAGTTTTATCCTTAGGATACGAACTGACTTTTGCTGGGCTTGCTGAGTTCTTAATACTTTATTTTTTCTCAGAGATGGTAAAAAAATCTATTGAATCCTTTGTGGCTTGACTAGTCCTTGTGTGGACTTCTATACTTTCCTAGATTTCTTTATTATCCTCAAATGTCAGGTTCAGTTTTGGCTTATTGAACTTAGAATCCAGCCTGAATCTCAAACGAATTTCTCTTAAAGATATCCGAGTCCTAAGGTTTAACTGTATCCATAGCCAAATGGAAACTGGCAAACTGAGATGTCCCTTTGCTGATATTATTGCCTCCTATCTGCCCAATACATTTAGGTTATGCATGATACACCCACAAATGAACTATCGCTGTGTTATCTAGGTATTTCCGCTTATTTCTGTTAAATAGTCTTAGAGGAAGAGTAGCTATATGAAGAAAATATATGGAGAAGAAGAAAGGGAAGGGGTTTATCTCCTCTCTTGTAGCAACTTGCTTTTATAGCAACCTATTCTAACTATTGCAGAGCAAATGCCTTTTGCAAAACAAGCCTTTCATTTGCTCTTTTGCATTATTATGATAAAATACAAATTCCAGGAGAAGATGGAGAGAGTTGTTTTAACAGAGTTAAAAAGAGCAGTGGGGGATTCTCAGACAGGCGTATGCACATTCTCAGGTCCGGAATGCTCTCTGGGAGAGCAGCAAGCTGTGAATGTGCAGCTGCAGGCTTCAGGGTCCTGAATAATCTACATTCAGAGACTGCAAAGTCATCAATATTTATGGACTGGCGGGATCATCCCTGGCATGCAGCTACATCTGCCAGCTCTCCGTTTACTCCACATCCTTTTCTCTGCAAGTTTCAGGTTCTTATTTCCTGTGACTAGTAGCTTTGCACTTTGAAGCAGAGCTCCTCCAGTGAAACAGGGAAGACGCTTCCTGAATCACACTGAGCAAGCATGTCAACCATCCGCATCGAGAAATACCCACTGCAGCAGATGTGGTGTGAGAAACGGGAGCTACCCCGTATTACAGTTTCCCAGACTCAGCCCTGCCTTGGTGGACGCAGCATGCTTGCTCTGACTTACTTTCTCAGAATTACTTTAAAGCAAAAGCCTCCCGTACCCTAGAACTGCCATTTTGTCTTCAGGCAGGGCCTGCTGTGGGGCAGAAATATGGATACAGATATATTTTCTCTCAAAAGTAAAGTCTATGGCACAGATATTTGACTAGATCCTACAGCACCACAGCCTACCATGAAGGTAACCACATCCAACGGGCCAATTGAGCCCATCTCACGTTGAGACAATGAAATAATTCTGGATTTTCCAAATAAAGAAAAATGAAAAAATCATCTTTATGTCGCAAAAATCTGCATAACTTCAGCAGACAACACTCCTTTTGCAACTTTATCTGTTAATCTCAGGAGGTTTAAAGAGCAGATTAATAATAACATCAAATTTTATTGTAGTTTTATTTTAAAGTTAAGATCATCAAAAATGGCAATGCATTGTTGATCTTTACAATGATATAAAAATATATCTTTTTTTTTGCTTGCCTAAATTTGAATTTCAAGGCTGTATAAACATAACTTGAATCACAGGTGATCCAAATAACACTGAATCAGGGTAGAAAACTTATTCTACATCTAAGATTCTGGAAACATTTACTTCACTCAGTTGCACTTTTTTCACATTTTCCCATGAATATTCAGGTGATAGGACTCTATTAGAACAGGTCCTATGTATAAGGTAGTCCTAATCTTGCATAGTAATCATTCACAAAGTGCATTTTCAATTAATTTCTATCATTATTAGTGTGTAATGTCCTTTTTCCTAAGATTGCCTGATGAAAATTAAAAATTACTCCGTATTCTGTGCTTCTGATTTTCCTTGTATGAGAAATGTCACTGTGTGTAACGAACAAAAAAGGATTTCCTGAACAGAAATTATTCTGTACAAGTAATTCATGTGGCTTCTGAAAGTCGTACAAATTTCATTACTTGGGAATTATTAATGAAATTTCAAAACAGTAAATAAGGAGAAGAGAAATAATATCTCTACGTTCTCACATATTCATATGTTGGTTTGGATTTGGTGTTTCTGTTTTGTTTTTATTGTCTGCATGATACTATGGAGTAACTTAGTTTATCATTCAGAAGATAGAAAGCCTGAAAGAAAGGCAATTTCTTTGTCTTCCCTGACAAACCTCTCAATTTGAATTTCTGTGATCCAGTGGTTATAGAGCATGGTAACAACTTAAAATTCCTTCTGTTCACTTCAAATATATGATGCCATTTTAGATCTGCCTAAGTCCTGAGTTCATGTGATAGTTAAAAGACTTTGGGTTTTACATCAAAAAGTGCAAATACTAGTTTTTAATTTTTCCACTTCTTTTGGGACATTTTTACACAGTGTGTGGGTGGCACATAAAATAAGCTCCAGTTTTGATAGAGTAGTATATTTTATGTGAGTTGATCTGTAGCCTGGGATACATAACTGACCTGCTGAGCTTCAGAGCCCTTGCTGAGTGGCAGCTGGTAGAAGATGACCACTGCCCCATCTTCTTAAGCCTAACTGGTGTCTGAAGCTTTATAGTAATGAGGAGCCAGTTTGCTCCTGTTGACGTGGAGCTGACAAGACTTCAAAGTCCTAGGAAGTATTTCATGTGTGTTATACAATAGTCCAGATCATGAGTAATATTCCTGCTCTATGTAAACTCTGAAGCATATGTGTAAGAGGGAGGGAAGGAAGAGGAACATGGGAGGTGGAAGAGGAACATGAAATACTTGAGGAGAGGGCAGGATGCCAGGTAGTTGTTGAGAGACTTTTTAGGATGTTGGGTAGTGATAGGACTAGAGGGAATGGATTAAAGCTAGAGATGGATCGATTCAGATTTGATGTTGGGAAGAAGTTCTTCACCGTGAGGGTGGTGAGACACTGGAACAGGTTGCCCAGAGAGGTGATGCAAGCCCCATCCCTGGAAGTTTTTAAGGCCAGGCTGGATGGGGCTCAGGCAACCTGGTCTAGTGGGGGATGTCCCTGCCCATGGGAGGGGAGTTGGAACTAGATGATCTTTGAGGTCCCTTCCAGCTCTGACAGGATTCTATACCTGAGGAGGCCTCTAGGTGAGCAGCTGGTCACTTAGGGTTAGGCTAAGATCATGCAGGAACATCGGCCATTGCTGCTGGAGGTAAACAGAATGACATGGTGCAGTGCACTATACTTGCTTTGAGTAAATGCACCCTGATCCTCTTGTTTGCCATGTTAAATAGCTCTTCGGGTATTCTCAGCAGCCTAAGCCTTCTTTAGATTTTCACCTGTTTAAATAATTCTTTCAAGAGCAAGCACCATGCACTGGGAAGCAGATATAGAAGTGCATGATCTTAAGTTGTCACTTCCTCACCCCGGCTGTTACTATCTATCCATTCTGAATATAAACTTGAGATCTCTGCTCTTTTGTTATCTTCCCCCAGATTCACTGTCAGGCCTTCTTGAAATGTGATGAGTGGACAGACCTTGCCCTAGCTAATTTTCCTGTGAGAGCAAAGGGAAGGAGAATGTTAGCACCCCAGCTTTTCTGCCTCAACCGCAGCAGCAAAGACTAAAGACATGGTATATTCATCAGCATCTCAGCAGGTCTGGTATGATCGCAAGAGGACAGGGCTTGGAAGCACAGGCTGGTATGTGTGTGCCTTCAGCAAGAATCATGGTAGCTGGGGCTCCTTCTGGTGATTGTGGATCCCGTGGGGTCAAATCCTGTTTGACAGAAAAGAGAATGGGATTTTCCACAGCCTGGGAGTGTGCCCTCAGCTTATCTGAAACTTCAGTGAATCTCACTCCAGTTCCTGGCTAGCTTTGAATTTACCAAAACTGCTGTTTGAGTAAATAATTACAAAAAATAGAACTCAAGCACTGGGCACTGTTTAGGAGGGTTAAAACTAGAACAGGACAGAATGCCTGCACAGAGGAGGAATTATTATTTTAACTGAATCATCCTTCACTAGCTGGATGTTTGTGGTACAAACAGTGTGATTTCATGTCAGACTTGTTTCCCTCTTTTGAAATCCTTTCAATATGCCAAATTCTAGCAACTACTGGTTTAAATTTTCTTTCCTTCTCTAAGTCCTGGCTTAGAAGTGATTTAAGCATTCAGACAGAAATCTCTTTAAACTCTCATTGCAATATCCTCGTCATTCACGTTGTCTGCAGTAGATGCCTACAACGTAGAACACACTGTACAACAGTATCTGCAAATGGCAGAAGAATGCGAGGCAGCTACAATATAAAAGTCTTCCTTGATTTGTTTCCTTGGGTTTATAGTTTTAAAAAGACTTTACTGTAATGGAGTATTCTGTGGTAAAAAAAAAAATTGCTTTTTTAAGGTAGCATTAACAACCTTATTCACCCACAATTCACATGCTAGATAGTACAGGGGAAGACAATATTTTTGTGGCTATATCAGTGGCATAAGAGCTGGGATTCTAATTCCATGTACTGAACTTTTGTGGTAAAAAATTATAAGGAAAGAAATATCTTTCTGGCAATATTCATTGGATATTGGATTTATCACCAAAGTGTATGGGAATCTTTAGGGCTCAAAACATAGCAAGAGAGACAGCAATGTGCTTTCAGATACACTCAGATCAGTGGTGAGAACGTTTGTTTGTTATCAACCCTCTCATTTACCCATGAGAGGAACTTTTTTCAGTGTCCTTCCTCCTCATTCTGTCTTGTAGTTTGATGCCAGTCAGAGGTTTCTCCATTAAATTCTAAATGCATTACAGGATTTTTGGTTATGAAACCCAAGTCTAGAGCCATCAGCTTCCTATGCTTTCTTCATGAGTCTTCAGCCCTTGGTTTTCATCACTCTTTCCTGCTTCTCTTTTATTTCATCCCTTTTTTACTCAATCATCTAGTTCACACTGATTTTCATCAGCCCACTCTGTAGCTGAAGGTTTTTCATCAGTTTTGCTTCTTGGTATTGTTCCAGTAACCTTGTCTCTTTGTTTTTATGGTGTCAACTGTCATGCTTTGATCTGCAGCTTTTTTTCATTAGTAAAGTGTGTGCTTTTAAAAGGTTATAACTAGGAGGGGAAAGATGCATGAAGAACCATATATCACAAATGTTCCTCAAGTATTATTTTGACATGTGAGAAAGAAAGGAGGAGGAATTATTCCTAGCATGATTATTTATGTTTTCATGCTCATCTTATTCTAGATATGATATCAGAATTAGACTGCTTTTCCATTTTTAAATATTTAACAGAGACACAGAGATTGACTGTGTGGCTTTAGATTTAAATCAGTTTTGAGGCAGTGAGACAGGATCTTTATTTGTCCAAAGATTTTCTGTTGCCTTTTGCTGTAGGATCTCCAACTCAATTCTTAATCTATTGTATAGTTTTTATACAACCTGGGAAACAGTTTAAATTATATTTATGGCTATTTTGTGGTAAAAAAGCAGGCATATCTAATAATATTTCAGAAAAAAAACATTAAACAGTCAATGGCAATGCTCCTTCAATAGCTGAGGAGAGCTAACTGGACAATTTCCAACAGAGTCCATAGAAAAATGCAGATCATATCAAGCAAGCATCAGCTGTGAGAGTATCCAAGGTTAGAGGGAGACTCATGCTTCATTTATCAGCCAGGATTAAAGGCTGTTCATTGCAACTGTGCAAACATAAAACATATTAAAGGGCCAAGATACAAAAAATATCAACCACTGCTGTTCTGAGCCTATCCATCAAAGTGAGCTGGGAGTCATCGCTGTATCCCACAGCGAGTCGTGAGTGAAGTAAATGTTACATAAGCTTTCTTTACCCGTGGGGATTTCAATTAACTTCTGAAATAGGGACGCATTTTGTTGAATATCATGCTGATATTGAAGACCTCCACAATGTTGTCATGTCCATAGATGTTTTCGGATTATTTAATCAGCTTTGTCTGGAAGGAGTAAGGCAACGAAACTCTCGGATTTAAGCAGTTTTGGTATGCTGTAGCTAGCGGCAAACATATGATGGGCATCCCACCACAGTTAGTCTCATAGCCACTGATTGTAGTCGAGTAGTGCCTGATGCAGAGAATGAACTCACTCAGTTTTGTGGTGGTGACAGCTTTATCCCCTTCTGCAATCAATGTGTCTCAGCCACAAGAATGGCCCCTACTGGGGCATTATGCTGTTGGCAACTTGAAATCTCCCTCCATCGCATTCACCTAAACAATGTATCGCTGCATATTGAGGGTTATGTAGGCTGGAAAGCATTAGCCATTCCTCCGTTAGGTTCCCCAAAGTTATCACGGGAATAACTTGAGAAGGACTCATGAAGAAAGTTCTCAGCTGAAAATCATGTAGTGGACGTGAGGGGCCTTATTGTAAGCAAGCGTAGAATGGAGTATTGAAGGAGTTAATTGCTTGACAAGGATGCTCACCTCTTTTCTTATAGGGGGGAAGCCTTGACAGAACTATCACTTAATAGACAGGAGAAACTTCACTGACTGATGGACACATTATTCTCTCATATGAAGCAACAAAAATGGGTTATACATCTTAATGTAATAGGGAGTTACAGCTCTGCTTTGCTGAACAAAATCCCCTTACACAGTTCTTGGGGTAGTGTTGCTTGTACCATAACAAACCTTAAAAGAAATTTCTTAAAGACACTCTCAGACAAAAGTAGTCATACAGCTGTACATTTTCCTTTCCAGAACAGAAAATAAGACCTTTGCTCTGCAAGTTCTAAATATGTGGTGGGATTGATTGCCTTTGCCTACCACCTTGAAGGCACACTGAATACAAAGGTATTTTTAACCCGTGTCAGTCTCCATGTCAATCACCATCACTGTCATTACTGAATCCTGAATCAGGACCTTGTGCATTTCCAATGTGCTTCTTATCTCCTTTTATCCAACTGCTGTCCTTCTTATTCCCTCGGCTGATTCTTCAGCCAGCTGTCTCCTTTCTCCTCCTTTTCTTCCAGAGGTTAGGGCATAGAGGGAATGAAAATTCAGGTGCTAGTGCCATAAACTAGCAGCCTTCTTGACTGTAAGAATTACTTAAGTGTATCTGTACTGTTAGGGAGTAACAAAGAAGAGAAAAAAAACAGTGAGGAACTTTTAAAACAGAAGCCAGACAAATGAGAGAAAAAAAATGCTTTTAATGTTGTTGTATTTTTGAGCAGAAGTCTCTGTAGTGGACAATCTGATTAGCTGTAAAGATATGTAAAGAAAGATCCATTGGATGCAGATACCATAAATGAGAACTTCAAAGTTACAAGGAAGTTGTAGAATATATCTTTGCACTGATACCTACAAGAAGCAGGTTTTTTGTTTTGTTGCCCTTCAAGTTTTTACCAGTTGATTAATTTGGAATGAAAGAGTGATCTCATTAATTTTAACTTTGAAGATCAGAGCCTGATTTGGTGTACCTACAATATTTCCTTATGAACTCCAGCACTAAAAGATTTTCAGCCTCTGAACCTTTAAAATCAAATTTTGGCTGCTGATTTTGCAAACAAGTTCTATTTGTTTGTCTGCTGTGCAAAAACCAGAAAACTGAAATGTCATACAAAACGGTTTTTCTAGGTAAACAGATAGTTTAGAATGTTCAGATGTAGAGCAATTCATTGTTAAGCATTTTCTCTGTCCTCTCGCATAAATTGTTCTGCCCTTTTGTGACCATTAGACAGGAAACACACATCCCCACTATGAAAAAAAGCCTTACTTTTCATTATAAAAAGTTGTTGAATATATTAAAATGATGAGTGGCACAGAGTCGAGTTGGAGGTCTGTGGTCAGTGGTGTTCCCCAGGGATGGGTACTGGCTCCAGTTTTGTTCAATATCTTCATCAGTGACCTGGATGATGGGATAGAGTGTACCCACAGCAAGTTCACTGATGATATGAAACTGGGAGAAGTGGCTGACACACAGGAAGGCTGTGCTGCCATCCAATGAGATCTGGACAGGCTGGAGAGCCGGGCAAAGGGGAACCTGATGAAGTTCAATAAGGACAAGCGTAGAGTCCTCCATCTGGGAAGGAACAACACCAGGCACCAGTACAGATTAGGGGTTGCCCTGCTGGAAAGCAGCCCCATGGAGAAAGAACTTGGAGTCCTAGTGGGTAATAAGTTGTCCATGGGACAGCACCGTGCCCTTGTGGCCAAGAGGGCCAATGGGTTCCTGGGGTGCATTAAGAAAAGTGTGTCCAGCAGGTCTAGGGAAGTTCTCGTCCCCCTCTAGTCTGCCCTGGTGAGATCACACCTGAGATACTGTGTCCAGTTTTGGGCTTCCCAATTCAAGAGAGACAGGGGTCTACTGGAGAGAGTCCAACGGAGAGCTACGAGGATGATTAAGAAACTTGAACATCTCTGCTGTGAAGAGAGACTGAGAGAACTGAGTCTGTTTAGTCTTGAGAAGGCTGAGAGAGGATCTTATTAGTGTGTAAATATCTGAGAGTTGGGTGTCAAGAGGAAGGTGCCAGTCTCTTTTCACTGTTGCCCAGTAATAGGACAAGAAATAATGGGTAGAAGCTAGAACATAGGAAGTTCCACCTCAACATGAGGAGAAACTTCTTTACTGTGAGGGTGACAGAGCCCTGGCACAGGCTGCCCAGAGAGGTTGTGGAGTCTCCTTCTCTGGAGACTTTCAAACCCCACCTGGATGCATTCCTGTGTGGCTGCCATAGGGAACCCCGCTTTGGTAGGGGGGTTGGACTAGATGAAGGGGGCTGGTTAGCTCAGTCGGTTAGAGCGTGGTGCTGATAACACCAAGGTCGCGGGTTCGATCCCCGTTCCGTCCCCATGTGTTGCCCGATCTAGTCGAGAGGTGTCCCTGCCCATGACAGGGAGGTTGGATTAAATGATCTCTAAGGTGCTTTCTAGCCTAGGCCATTCTATGATTGATTGATTGATCTATAGAGGTGCCTTCCAACCTCTAACATTCTATGATTCTATGAAATTCCTAAAAGCAGAATGTTGAAATTCAGTATGGAAACAGCAATGGCTTGTAGGCACATTCTGGCACTGTGCTGCAATTGATTTTGATTTTACAATGCCATTAGACAGTGAAAATTCTTAGTATTTTCAAGGCAGTAGAAATAAATGTTATAGGCTTTCTTATTAGTTGAGAAATTGAAGTGCACAAATTGCTGGTGTTTTTCTATTTTAGGATCTTCTGAGTAACAGTAGAGTAATACACTTGAGCCAGAAATTTTAAGTTTTTCCTCAGATTTCTCCTCCTTTATTTGATTCCAGTTGAATTTCATACAAGTTTCAACATACTCTATCTTCCAGCAAGGTATACAGGAAGTCTCGTAGATTCAAATTCACTCTTCTGGCTCCCTAATGAAAATGCCTACTGCAGGACGGATGGCAAGAAAACAATCTTTGGCTTTCTAAAGAATTCATTAATTTGGAACTGCTGAAGTCTGTACAATTGCAACCAGGGAGGATTTCAAGGCTTAATAATGGTACTTTGCATACTGATTGGAACTAAAAAATTACTCAGAAAGAACAATATATCAGCAAATCTAGAGAGGGAATCAGAGCTAGTCATGCTGTTCTTT